>NC_080697.1:65048236-65138236 GCF_030445035.2 Dasypus novemcinctus
ATTGTTGCCACCTTATAAAGATTGTGAGGGAAGAATGAATACCTGTGCATTGCTCTTACTTCATAAAAATGTAAACCTTTTCTTCTCTTTTCCATTTTTCCATGCAACTCTTCCAGCTATCTCGTGTACCTTGACAGGATGAGGAGGTTTTTGTTACTGTGTGCTACACAGACAGGACAGGCAAAAGCCATAGCAGAAGAAATAGGTGAGCAAGCCACCAAACGTGGATTTCTGCAGAGCTTCACTGTATTAGTAAGTCAGTTAAGGTAAGAGCCCTTATTCAGTGGCTTTTTACTATGTTGTGTACTTTGAAGTATTTTGATTACTAAGTGATATTTGTTAAACCACAAAGTAGGACAGTAAACGCTGCCATATTTTTTAAAGCCAAAATTTTATTTAATCAACTGTACTGTAAGATTCCTACCAGCTTTTTTTAAGAAAGATTTATTTATCCCTCCCCTTGCCTCTTGCTCACTGTCTGTTCTCTGTCTCCTTCCCTGCTCATTCTTCTGTATCCGTTTGTCCCCCTTTCGTTGCATCATCTTGCTGCGCCAGCTCTCCGCAGATGCAAGCCATCATTTCTCCATGGGTGTGGACCAGCTTGCCTTCACCAAGAGGCCCTGGGACGTGGAACCTAAGGCCTGCCATACAGTAGGTGGGAGCCCAATCGATTGAGCCACATCCGCTTCTCCTACCAGCTTTTTATTATGTGTAAATGTACATTTGGATTACCCTAAGCATTCTCAAAACCAAAGCAAGAAGTTATTTCTCAGTTTTTTTCAATTATAAATGGAAGTCATAATGTATGCTTCTTTATCTCACTGGGTGTCTGTAACAAAACATGAGATGTGTTGTGGAAGCTCTGGAAAACAACAACAAAAACATGAGTTAGTGCATATGTGCAATTTTTAGCTTGTGAATCCTATTTATGTTTCCCCCAAAGCACCTTGCATTCATTCTAGAGTTCCAACAAGAAAGGGCCACCTGAAATCTTTGAAATAGAATTTAAAGTAGAGGTGTGAGGATCTGGGAAGATTCAGTTTCTTAAGGCCAGAGACTACTTGTATTTTATGTCCAGCTTCTGCAGAAGTTCCTCTCTGAAGGAATATAGGACCAACTCAATTCTGTGTTCTCCTTTGATCCTTTTTAGCCCTCTGGATTATACTGTTTGAGGCAACATAGGCTCCAGCAGCAGGCAGGAACTTCTTTATAGCGTAAGATGACATGCAAGTCACTGAGCAGCAGCGCGGTTCAGTACTTCCAAAACCAAACTGGCCAGTACTACTTTCTCACTTAAAACTCCATTTTTTAAGCTCATCCAGCTCTTCCACATCTTCAGTTCAGAAGGCTAGGCTGTCAACAGCACAGGTGAGTTATGAGGCCAGCTCATAGAAGGAAACTGCCTAGCTGCTTTGTGCTGAGTGCCAGCTGTCTCCAGATGACTCACTCACAGAGAAGGGGGATACTGCAGGAGGCACAGGAAGAAACACCATCTGAGGCCATTACTACTAACAAAGGCAAAATCATCATGATGGAACACTAGCCCTGGCCTGGCCCCTTGGGGTTGACCTCTCTGACTCAGTCCACTGCTGTGTAACTAAGACCAGGGTGGCAAGGTTTCTCCAGTAATGGCACACGATACAAGTGTCATCTCCTAGCTCTCTGCTTTCTGCTCCTTGGTGGTGCTTTTCAAGGTGAAGTTCCACAAACTCTATAGCATGCAGCACACAATTTGTTGTAACGTCCTGTAAGCATGATGCCATCTGGTCAAAAGTTAGCTGTTATGTCAGCAGAAAATAAAATGGATTCCTTGGAGCCAAAATTAAGTGGTACTCTTGAGGCATTATAAATAGAGACAATGCAATTTTCTATTTGAAATACTTAAATTGAGGAGAGGATTAAAATGAAGAACTGATACATAAGATGTGAAAACACTGGTGATCTCAGTTTGCCATTCCTGATTTCTCCACTCTCTGGGAATGTGGTCATTCTTGATGGCCAGGTTTCCTGGTGTCTGTGGAATAACACTTCTAGTTTCCAACTTTGAAGTGCTCCGTTTACTTCTCTGCCTTCTGCCATTAGCAGTTCAGATGACTGGTTTTATTTGGTTTTCTATCTTGCTGAAGATTTGAGAACTCGGTTTTCATTGCTTCCTTTCTTCACCAGAGTATCCCATTTCTTCCTCCCTCCTTGTCCTGCCATTTTAATCCTGGGCACTGGGGTTCTGTTCCTCTTGTCTCTGAATTTGCATCTCCCCTCCCCCCCCCCCCCCCCCCGGCATACCAACTACCCCAATTTAACAAAATCCCTATGCTTTGCTTTTATTTCTTTTTTTTTTTTTTTTACTTTCTTCTGAAAAGATGTCCCCACCTAGGCAGCATCCTTTCCCCTGGCAGCTCACCACAATGTGTAGCACTGTCATCAGGGCCCCCTTCTTGGTTTATTTTTGTTGTGCAATTGTTCGTGGTTGTTTCTCTCCATCTTAGAACCATGCTTAGCATTAGGTTTCCCTGGTTATCTCTCATTTCAAAACTGTTCCCCAGACAAACGCTTTGATGCCCTGTTAGTGGACTTGCAGATGAGAGCTCACGGTCACATTTGCCCAGGACACAGTGATAGCTGCTTTGTCCCCTTCTGACTTCCTAAACTGGATGAACGCTTTAGATGACACTGCAGTGGGGTCCACCTCTGCTTCTCTGGTAAGGCCAAGGGAGAGAGGGAAATGTTAAAATTCCCCTGACCTCCTGATGAGCATCGAGGAGCAAATGCCCTTTGTTTCATTGGATGGCTCGTTTGAGCAGGGAGCGCAGGGCCATACCGTTTCCCCTCATCCCTGCCCTGATGCTCACTTCTGTCTACATCTCCTAACCTGGTTAGGAGGAAATGGAAAGGAAATGCAAGAGAGGAAGCTGAGCATATCGCCTTGCTGACATGGTAAGTCAAAAATACGTCTGGCATTAGATCCCTGAAACACTGTCCTTGTTTGTAGTATACTCTAAGAATCAAAAACAGCTCCCTTCATCATTGTTGCTTCCACCATGGGCACTGGGGACCCACCAGACACAGCCCCCAAGGTTGTTAAAGTACAGGACAGGACGCTGCCAGCTGATTTCTTTGCTCCCCTGCGATATGGATTATTGGGTAACATTCCTGGTCTTGCTTTACTGTATTATTACTAGCTTTAACTCTGGTGTCCTGAAAGCATCTTTCAGAACCATGAAATACAGTTGCAGGGGTTTTGTCTTTTTGGTTTTACTTTGAATATTTGAATATAAAACAAAATATGGAAATAAGTGGATCTTGTGTGAATGCTCCCCCAATCTTCAGCCACCTCTGCGGAACTCCTTGAGTAGCAGTCTTAACCAAGGGTGCTCATCAAATTCAACCTTGGGTCACTTCCAAAATATTAAATGATGAACACTACCCTTTGACTCCTGTCTAATGTCGAGTGCCTGAAAGGGTAAGCCTGAATGCTGTGTCTTGGTGAAAAGCTCCTAGGTGACTGCAAGGTTCCTTTGTCTAAGAACCATCCTGTAGTGCAGGAGCCTGGTTGCAATCCTGGCTGCACTTGGGATCCTTGGGGAGTTTTGAGTAAATTCCATTTCCTGGGCCCACCTGCAGTGACTCTGACTGAAGTGTTCTCAGGTAGTGCCCAGAATCAGTGTTTTGAAAAGCACCCAGGTGAATCTAATGTCCATCCTAGATTAAACTTTGCAGTATTGTTTAAAATATCAAGATCAAGATCAGCAGGATAAGTACAGTCAGGTGGGACCCCATGGGAGGATTCTGGTCCCATATTCCTGGCTTGAGGTCTGTGCCCTTTACCTTCAAGAATCCCCCCCACCTATCAGGGGATCTAGCAAGGTGGAATTTGCTCTAATAAACAGTTAATCAGAAATTTGAGTTTCGTGACCCTGACCGAGAACAGTCATGTCTAAGCATAGGGGATATTTTATAGCATTAAATTTGTTTTACTCAAAGCTTAATAATGGGGAATGAGTTATATGAAAATGTTAACTAAAATAAATGGGTTATAAAATACCATTTGTGTGTATGTTAAGATCAGGCTCCATCAAAATGTAACACCAGAATAACAAAATTTAACAGTCACTATATTTAGGTAGTAGGTTTATTTAATGTTATGTTTATATCCTTTCTTGTGTTTTCCAGTTTTCACGAGTGAACATATTGCTTGAAAATTCCTTAAAAACTTTGTTAAAGACAGACATTTGCAGCCTGCTCACCTTTTGTAGTCAATCCAATCCAAGACCCATAGGTGGTCCCCCCACTTCTTAACCCTTTCTTCATTGGAAAGAACATGGTGATAATTAAACATCCAAGAATTTAAGCTTTTAATTTTAAAATTTCTACCAAGTATAACAACAACTTAGTCTATTTTCTTGCCATGCAGTGTAGAAACCATTCTTAATTTACTTTAACACAGAAACATTTGTAGCAACTGATTGTTTATACTGCTGCCACACCTGTATGTTCTAAATCAAAGATCAGGAAATTCTCTCTGCAAAGGGCCAGATGGGAAATGGTTTGGGCTCTGCCTGCCATGTGGTCTCTGTCACCACTATGTAACTACCATTGGAGCTTGAAGGCAACATGAATAGTACATGAATCAATTGACTTGGCAGTGTTACAGTAAAACTTTATTTACATAATAGGTCCAGGGTAGGATTTGTCCCACAGGCTATAGTTTGCAGACCCCTACTCTAACTCAGAAAAGTCTAGAAATTGAGGTACTATGTTTTTTCAAAACCTATCCAATTCTTTAAGACATATGAGATATGAAAAATTTTTAAACAATTCTCAAAAGATATTTGTTTTATTTCAGTTTGTCTTTTGATTTTATGCTGTGAAGTAGAAGGAACATATCTGCATATTTACTATTACTCAAGAGAAAATGTGAACCTATGCATTATTTTTTGTTCCATTGATTTGTGCATAGAATATTGTTTTAGGTATTTTATTTATCTGTTCTTTGTATTTTTTTAAGCTATTTTATTTGTTCTCTATCTGCATTAAACTTTATTTTGCACTAAGAATTTATTTGTGCTCTTTTAGGTCTGGGCGATTCAGAATACACATATTTCTGTAATGGGGGAAAGACGATTGGCAGATGACTTCAAGAGGTCGGAGCCCAGCGTTTCTATGACTTGGATGTGCAGATGACTGTGAGGTGAGAACAGTGTGCCTCATAAACACTTATTTTCTGAATAAATGCTTATTTCCACAGTATGAGAGTTAATGAGTTTTTTTTTTTTAATCTCTCGCACTCAAGAAGATGGGCTAGAGCTTGATTCACTTCTTGATCTGCTTTTGTTTTAAGGTGTCTCTCCTTCAGTATCTCCTAGTGGGAAGAACTAGAGAACATGCATCCATGTAGTTGCCTTTCTTTTGAAGTGTGTATTTGCTACCATTAGCCTTTTCTTTAGGACTTAACAGTGTACCTGAGTGCCCCATCTCCTGTGCACCCCGGGGAAGACCTGGGGAACAGAGCTGCCCTTGCTGAGAGAGGACAGATCAGTCGGTGGTGGTCTCAGAAGCCCTCCTTGGTGCTCCATCCCTCACCATCGCAGCATCCATTTGCTGCCTCAATTTCTGTGTTCATGACTTCTATTTGATCTTGTTTTTACAACTTGGTAAAGTTGTCAAAACTTCACCCTGAGACCTCTGGCTCAGATCCTCCTCACATGTTTATTCAAAGATCTGACAGGTGCTGCCCTCTGATGCACTTGCCCCTGGCCTTTAATTGTTTTAGCTAGTGACAGCACTCACATCCTCACATTTGTTTTTGTTTTGTTTTCTTACTTGATACATGTATTAAATGAGTTTTCACTCATAAGAGATGTATTTACGAATGACAAATTTGCTATTGTCTTGCATTTCTACATATTACCACTTTACTTTTGTGTCTCAGAGATCCTTGTTATGTTTTCACTGAAGTCATACCTATTGTCCACTTCTTCCTTTATTTTCTGCAGCTGGATGCTGTGTATTTTTCCCATGTTCTAATTGTATATATATTTGTGATTGTGACAAAGCTCTGCCACATTTCCAAGCATGTCATCTTTAATTTTGTCCCTTGATATTGTTTATTTTTGCAAGAACCTCATTGACATTCAATGTTTATGAATATTTTCAAGAAGACATCCTTGCTTAACATGCCCCCACATTGTAGGGGTGAAGAGTGTGGGCTCAGTTGATCTCCCACTTTCTGACACCTTGGTCAAATGACTATTAAATGTCCTGTGCTTTGTTTTCTCCTCCTGTGATATAGATAAAATAGTACACAGTAGGTAAGGCTTTTGGCCAATTAAATGAATGAATGAACATTATCATCTTAGAACAAGGCCTGCCCTGTAGTGACTATTACAGTTGTGTATTTTGTTACCATCTTACTGTTTCTGAGTTGTGAGAATAGAATTTTAAATATATCTGATTGGACCCATAATTTTATAAACTTCCCTTTCCAAAAACTCCTCAGTGATGGATGTGATGTGTAACCAAATTTAGAACTGTGTACCATGTGCACACCTAATGAGTTCCATGAAATTGTAGCCTGATTCATAATAAAACAGAGGTCTAAAATGTGCCTCTTCTTAAGCCATTTAGCTTTTTGAATTGGGGTTTAATACCTTGTTTGAGTTTTGATTTAAAATGATGAGACCGTCATTTCCAAGATCCCTGTCAGTCTCTCCTTTTCATTGACTCTACTCAGACTTTCTCTGCTTAGGGAATAATTGAGGTGTCTCTTTTTTTTGTAATGTACCCAAATGATTCATTTAACTTTCCTAAGAGATGACTCTTCTCCCTCCCTTGCTTCTCCCTCCTTCAGTGGTGGTCAGCCTCCCTGGAAGTTTTACTAAATAAATTGTTCAGAGCTGACAGAAGTTTCAATTGTTTATTTAGTCAACAGACTTGGAGTGATTACTTAGTGACGCTTTATTCTATAGCAGGGATTCTTAACCATTTTTGTTCCACACACCCCTTTGCCAGTCAGGTGAAAACCACAGAACACTTCCCAAGTCCACACTATACTGTGCGTTAATTAAAACCATCACAAGTGCACCAACAGCCCCCACAAGAATACTATATTTTTTGGATTTCAATTCAAGCTCACAGACTCTTTGTTAAGAACCCCTAATCTATAGGGAAGAGAAGGTTAGGAAGGTGTCTAAGCAGAAAAAGATGATGCCCTTGGTGTCATGATGACCTTTGAGGTTTAGAGTAGACTTGGATTTTGGTTGAGTTCTGTTAGTCACATCAGCATATAGCATGCCTCTTTAAAAAACATTTTCACTCTTTTTTTGATCTTTATAATTGTATTATAGCATCAAAACTAGTGAACACATATATGCTACCTTTTTAAAAACTTAATTGTTCATGTAGGTATTTTTTGCATCTTGAGTAGTCTTCCTTTTTAAGAAATGGGGAGACTCTGCCATCATCCCACTGGTGTAGATTTATGATAGATAACTTAGGTTTTTAATTTATTTATATAATAATACAAGTTAGAGCTCATGGTTGCACCATGGATTGATGGACTTTGGGCTGCCCTCAGAAAACATTTTATGTCAGGTAGAGGAAAAGAGGATATGAGTGGAACTCTCACAATGGCATGTAATGCCTCCTTGAGGACGGGCTCTGATGAACCAGAATTATTATACCTTGAGTCACAAATTGAACATCTGAGATTAGGTGATTCATGAAGAAAGGATTCTGAGGTTTTGGAACAAAATACAGCCAACAATAGTTGGTCGAATGCTTTCATTGAAGACTTTGAGTTCTCCCTTACCCATTCAGTGCCCCCACTTTCACAGGTTTCTCTGATAATTCCTGCTTTACCTCCAGAATACTTACAGGTACATCTGCAGGAGTCTGTTACCCAAGTAAGCAGTGTAGTTTTCTGCTTTATACTGTATAATGTTGATTTACCATGGGTGTTAATTTTAATAACAAACAGGGATCAACTATAGCCTGCAGGCCTGTCACCTGATTGTGATATAGTTTTATTGGAACATTGTGCTAAGCTCATTCACTTACACATTATCCATGCCTGCTTTTGCAGAAAAAATTTACCCCTCTGTGCATTACAGAAGTGTCCTTATTATTATATTACTTTATTTTTGAAGAAGTAATGGTTAAGAGGTCAGCATTTCCATTATTTTAGATAGTTAACCTCTTGGTTTCTGCAACGTCTGCCAGGGCTCAGGCTTCCTGGGTTCCTCTCTTCCTGGGATTCATTTCTCTGTGGGATCAGCCCCTCTGTTTTCTCCATAAGACCAGCTGTAGACTATGAGGATCTCTAGGCTTTGCCTCTCTCCACAAGGTGAGCTGTATTTGCTCAGCTGTCTCTCTCCGGGCCTTCTGCTGTATCTAAGGAGGTATCTCTATTCTTCTGTGTTCTTCCTGGGCTCCAGCTGAAAATTCCAGCATCAAAATCTCCCACATCCAAATCTCCAACTCTGTCTTTTGCCATGTCTTTTATCTTTGAGTCCCTGCCCACCAAGGGGTAGGGAGTCAACACTCTGATGATGGGGCCCAATCAAAGCCCTAATCATAATTTAATCCTTCCCAGGTACAGAGCAGTTTACAAACATAATCCAGTATGTATTTTTGGATATCATAGCTATATCAAACTGCAACAGAAGATAACAGGTTGAAAAAACACAGGAGTAATGTAAAATAGAAAAGATTGTTTCTATTTTACAAATGCAGAGAATAAATAGTGGAAATATAAACTGTTACAGGTGAGTTGCCCAATATTTTCCAAACATCCTGATGCCGGGTTCGATGATAGAGTCACTCTTCATCCCCCGTTTCCTGTGGATGTTCTGTGGCTGTTTTACCTGGAGTTCCCAGCATCCAAGGCAGTGGCTTTCACTGGGGTTCAGGGTCAGCATCCCTAGAGCTTGTCCCTGCCCTTCCTGTCCTGGCAAGTGACCTACTTTCTGTCCCTACAGTTTTGCTTTTTTTCAGTATGTCATACAAATGGAATTGTAGCATGCAGTGTTTTGAGTCTGGTTTCTTTCACTGAGCAAAATGCATTTGAGATTAGTCTATGTTCTCAATTGTGTCTGCAGTGTGTTCCTTTTTTATTGATAGGTAATGTTCCATTATATATACTATAGTTTATCTGTTTCCTGATTGAGGGGACATGGGTTGTTTCCAGTTTCTGATGAGTAAGAGTAAAACCGCTATAAATATTCAGGTGCACATTTTTTCCTTTTCATTTTTCTTGGGTAAATGGCTAGGCATGAGATTGCCGAGTTGTACATTCAGTGTATTTTTACTTTTATAAGAAATTCCCAAGCTGTTTTCCAAAGTGGCTCTACCATGTTACATTTCCCCCAACAATGTGTAAGAGTTTCAGTTGCTCTATGTACTTGTCAGTAGAGGCATTGCCAGGATTTTTAACTTTAGCTGGTTTTAATTTGTAATTTTCTTATTCTTATTATTGGTTTTGTTTACATTTCCAGTTAATGACAAATGATGTTGAACATCTTTTCATGTTTTGGATGGCCATCCATGTTTCCTTTAGTGAAATAACTGTTCAGATCTCTTGACCATTTTGTGTTGTGTTGTTTGCTTGTTAAGTTGTAAGAGTTCTTTATATATTCGGGATATTGGCCTTTAGTCAGATACATGTTGGGTAAATATTTTCACCTAGTCTGTGGCTGGTCTTTCCATTCTCTTAATAGTTTCTTTAGCAGAGCAGAAGTTTTAAATTTTTAATCCAGTTTATCAGCATTTTTCTTTTATAGTCCATTTATTGTTTTATCTAAGAAATCTTTGCCTAAGCAAAGGTCACAAAGATTTTCTACTTTGTTTTCCCCAGGAGTTTGATTGTTTTAGGTTTTCCATTTGTATCTTGATTCAGTCTTAGGTAATTATTGTGTAAGGTGTGAGTATCATTAAGGCTTTATATTTTTTGCATATGTATATTCAGTATCATTTGTGGTAAAGATTGTCTTTTTTCTGTTGAATTAACTTTGCAGCTTTGTGAAAAATCAGTCACATACATTGGCTTATTGCTGATCTCTCTGTTCTGTTCCATTGGAGACTATTCTTTTGTGTTTCTGTTTCCAGCTGCTAAAACAAATGCCATGCAGTGGGTTGGCTTAACAGCAGGATTTCATTGGCTCACAGTTTCTGTGGCTGGAAGCTTGGCTTCCTCCCAAGGTTTGCTCTTTCAGCTGGCTAGCAGCCTGGGGGCTCCTTGGCTTTTTCTTTCCTATGGCAGTGCTCATGGGGGCATCTTGTCCTTTTTCTTCTGGGTTTGGTCAACTTGCAGCTTCTTCCGTGGCTTCTTTCTCCTCCTGACTTTCCCTCTGCTTAGAAAGGACCCTAGTTAATCCTGCTTGGAGCCCAGCCTGATGGAGTTAGGACCCTGCTTACCTGAAGAACTGTGAAAGAGACCACTCACTAAGGGTCCACACACCAGCATGCCAACCAAGGCCAGAAACATGTCCCATTGGGATCCAGAATTCACTCCACCATACTTTGTCAAAAGTGTACTGCCTTGTTCATTCTGAAAAATGAGGCTTGCAATCAGGTAATGTGAGAGTTCCAGCTTTATTCTTCATTTTCAAAATTGCTTTGACATTCTATTTACTTAATTTTAATGGATATTTCTCTAGAGTATGTTTCCTTGTATTTTAAGCAGAAATGGACAAAGTTTTTTTTTTTTAAGTAAGTGGTATTATTCTGAGTTGGCTTATGCCCTCTTGAAGCATTTTGGACTTTTTCCTTTTGAAATCTCAGACTACTATTCCTTTTTTTACCTCTCTTTTTAGCTATAGTGTCTTTGTATTTTTTTTAATGTTTTTATTTTGCCCGTACTAGGTATAGTTGTCAGTGCATACGCTTGAATGAACATTCACAGACACATTTCCAAAAAAAGACTTAAGACCCCGCTTAAAAAAGTTTTATTTTTACTGGAGAAGTTGTGAGCCTAGCAGCTGTAATGTCTTGCAGTAGTCCCTGTGTGCCTCTAGCAGTACCTCCTTTCTAATTTACTCTCTCTGTTGAAGTGTTATCTAGAATAACCAGCTGGTCCTAGGCTAATTCCCTGCAGCTGTAGGTGTGAGCTGCAGTAATGTGGGATGGCATGGGCTCCTGGGCCACCTGCTGGCTCAGCTTGCTTGTGCCCTTGGGACCTAGTTTGGCTCAAAACTGAAGCAGCTGGCTCCAGGTCCCAAAGGGATTGCTGCTGAGTTTGCACACCCTGGCTTGGCAGTTCCCATAGCTTTTGATGGGCAGTCCTGGCCTTGTGATCCCACTGTGGGATCACAGGTGCTGTGTCTTTCCCAGGGCCCTGTTGTACCTGTCAGGAGTGGCTTTCAAAAGGATGTAATTCTCTGCTGCAGTTAGCATGGCCCTGCTTCAGAACACTGGGGCCTGTGCTGAGATCCCCACTTGGGGCTCACCTGCATGGCACCTGTGCCCCATCACTGATCTCTAATAGCATGCAGTTTTCTCTACTGTGTGGTACAGGGCAGCAGCAGGACCTTTTAGGGCACCGTCACCTGGGCCTGCTCCACTCAAGCAGCCTTTCTGCTGCTGGGTGTGGAACGGGCTACCCCAGAGCCTGAAGAGGCCCTCCAGACTTGTTTCTGCGTGGAGTGAGATCCAAGATGCAGTACTATGTTGTTGACTTGGGATGGGATATCCTGCCTACCAGACTACTGGACTTAGGCCCTAAAGGTAGCATGGACATGGCGGTCGCTCAGTCTGCCTCACTGAGGTTGACTTCCCACCTCCTGGGTGCTGGCCTGTGAGCTGCTGCTTGCTCACTGTCTGATTAGCATAATGTCATTGATGTAGTGAGCTAGGACACTGTTCTGCTGAATGTCCAGATGCTCTGGATTTATTTAGCCTATCTTATGTAAGAGCAGGAAAGTGCACTATCATAGTCCTGGGGCAGAATTGTAAATGTATGCCCTTGTCTGTTCCAAGTGAATGTGAACTGAATCTCATCCTCTTCCATTGTAGGGATGGTAGAAAGGGTGCATTGGGTAAATCAGTGGCTACATCCCATGGACCTGAGGCCAAGTCAGTCTGCCTTAGCAAAGAAATCATATCTGGCATGGAGGCCACCATTGGAACTACTACTTGAGTTTGCAGTAGCTCATTCCCCAGAATCCATCTGGTATTCATAGAGACCAGATCAGCAAATTAAATGGAGATGTGGTGGAGACGCTCCCCCGTAACCTTTAGGTTTTTGATGATTATGTTGATTTCTACCATTTTTCCCAGAATGTTACATATATGCTTTTTAAAAAACATTTTCTATCTTGGTGGGAGTAAGAGTGGTGTGAAATTCAGAGTCTTCCTCTTGGACTTCTCCACCAGGATCACTCTACCCACAGGTCAGGAGTTCAGTGATGGCTGGTACCAATGCCCAGGTGTGATGATTCTGATTATACATTCAAATGCTCAGGAAATGACCACTGTGGGGTCTTGGCTTCTGTGGACCTACTGGATTGGACTGGGACAGAACTGACCTTGCTGCCTGGCCCCAACTGTTCTTACTCTGGTCAGTGGGCCACGGGGACCCTCTTGATCCCCGGGTATCAGCATCAGCACGGTCCTTCTCTTAACACTCTTGAAGCATTTGGTAGCTCCATTTTCCCTCTGAAGGGACTGGGAATCCTTACTGAATGCAGAGTCCTTCCCTTGGGACTGCGCTCTCCTTCAGTCACTGAACTCTAGGACTGGAAGCTGGACAAGGACTGGGATCTTAGATAGGCAGCTGCCCTCAGTTTCTGGTCATCCACCCTTGATTTGTCTTCATTTTAAGTATTGGTCCAGTGCCCTTGTAGGCTACTCATTTGTTTTTGGCCCTAGAGCCTCTTAGTCCTCTTGGCCATCTCCATTAATTCTAAGGGTCAGGCCACTCCAGCCCTCCCACTTACTGAGGTAATTGTGCGACCTGGTATGGCTGGCTATGTACTGTCACCTGGACTGTGGGGTCCCCCACTGAACCCCTCAGACCCATGCTGCTGTCTCCAGCTTGGTCTTGGTGGCCTTGATAACTGCCTTCTGCCGCTGTCATGGAGCATCTCCATTTGCATCCTTTTGGCTTAAGGGGTGAAAGGACTCAAGATGTTCAGCTGCAGGCACCTCTCCCATGTGTCAGAGTCCCCTTCTCTCCCATGTAAGGCTGGTTTTAGCTTTCTCTCCCCTCAGGCTTCAGGAGATGAGAGCCCCATCCTCTGGCCTTCAGCTCCAAACTCCAACTCTAGCTTCTTTCTTGGGCCTCTCTGGCACAGTTTTCACAACCTGGGTTCTGGAAGTCAGGCTATGAGGTGCATCTTAGGGCATCCCTGAGGAATGGAGGGGTGGTGGCACTGTCCACTGTGAGTCGCTGAGCTGTGATGCAGGCTCAGCAAAGTCTCTGCCATGCCCACGGGGTCTCTGGAGCTATGTGGACCTTCAGAGGCACAGAGGCGCTGTGCCTTTATGGTCATGGATCCGTGCTTGGACATGGGCTGCCTCTGAGCAGAGGTGTGAGCTGAGGTGCTGAAAGCTCTCGGGTGCCTGGTGCCAAGGACCACATCTGGGCAGCACCCCTGCCTTTGCTGGAGCCTGAAGGCAGGTGGGTGGTGCCTCAAGGTCCACGCCACATTCTATTCTCTGCTCTGACCCCTCTCCCAGCTTCCCACTTAACACTTAGCAAAGTTAATTGACTAGCAGCTCTTAATCTGTAGTTTTCTAGTTTAAAACTTGAACAACTAGTTAGGAAAGGGGTGGGGTTCTAGTACAGAATTGGATTTCTTTGTGGTTACCTGAAACCTGTGTTGTCCAATATGGGAGCTACGAGTCACATGGAGTAGTTACATTTAAGAGGAAGAAAACTAGATAAAATATAAGAATTCTGTTTCCATGACCACCTGTCCAGACACATTCTAGCCATTTTAAAACATCTGTCCTCTACTATAGGACACCTTTCCTGAAACACTGACATGAATACCATTTCCTTCTACATAGTTAATTAGAAGACTACTAGCCTTTTCAGGAAAATGCTAGCTTCTGGTGTTCTCAGTATGTATTTCAGAAATTCCAATGTCTACTAGATAAATACTTAGAAATACACATAAGCTTCTTTATGAATGAGTAAGAGTAAGTTTTTGAAAAATAACATCTGTAGTCATTTATCCTAGAGGACAATGCTTAATTGGCCAGGGCATTTTATAAGATCCCATAGGTAAGCCACTTAGTGTAGCACTGGTATAATTGAAAATTGTATTGAGTTATGTGTCACCACATTTGGCTTTCAAGGGGGAAAGCCAAGCATCTGTGACTTCGGTAAATTCAGTTTTTCAAGTTCCAATTTCAAA
The DNA here is from genome assembly GCF_030445035.2 of Dasypus novemcinctus. Lineage (NCBI taxonomy): Eukaryota > Metazoa > Chordata > Mammalia > Cingulata > Dasypodidae > Dasypus > Dasypus novemcinctus. The sequence goes on from NC_080697.1 coordinate 65,062,591, forward strand.
GGCAGTTCATCTCACTACAGATGATGCCATAAAATCCACTCTGCTGTTAGAATTGGACATTTCTGTAAGTTACAGGTGATTTCTCAGCACATTTGAATTTTTCAGACAGTTCTCTTAAGAAAGAGGCAGGCAGGGTATGCTCTTACACAGGCCGAAGGACGAGGTCTCTGAGCACATCTGGCCTTGTGGTCCTTGACGGTCAGCTTGTCTTCCCCTCCCTCACGCCTGTTTCCCTTCCATGATGTGCAGAGGCACAGGTGAGAGGTGACCCTTGATTTAATAGTTGAACAGTGCTGCAGCCTTCCTCATTAAACCCTGAAAGAACAAAGGGATCAGAACAAACCTTTACATATAAGAGGCCCAGAAAAGACCTTTATCATATAAGGTTGGGCAGCTTGTTAGAAATAGAGCTGACTCTAGACAGTCATGTCAAGGTTAATTTCTCAGGCTGTGGTTCTCAGATTCCTTTGAGATCAGGGAAGAAATTATGACCTTCTCCCCAGAAAAATGTTAGGATATTATAGAAACCCTTTTGCAAATACTTTTGGGGGCTCACGTACTACCCCTGTGAACTCCATCCATCCCTTCCTCCCACACACCCCCACCGAATCCATGGACCTCAACTCCAAAACCTGGTGTGTGTGATCCTGAAACTTCAGTGCTTAAGTGCATCTTCAGTCATTTAGTTCAGGCCATTTTTTGATGTAGGTCCTCAGAGGTCAAAGGGTTGTGCTTTTCAGAGGAGTAAGAGCACATCAAGTCTCTCTATGTGGATTTAGCTCAACTTCCTAATAATAAAGGAAATGTGAGAGGTGTCACAGCTCGGTATTTTTGTTTGCATTCTAGTGAGTAGTTCCATGTTTGTTTCCACCTTTTGAATAAGCCATATTATCATATCTTTATACTATAAAAACCATGGCATTTTATATTCTGTGCTGACGTTTGTCAGTTTTGACACAAAGGGGCCTGGGGTGACCACTTGCTGAGTCTGCCTCCTTCCTGGGTCCCTGGGCCCTGAACACTGGAGCGGCTCCTTCTCCAGCCCCCATTTGCTGCAAGTGCAGCATTTTATGCTTGTGAAGGAAAAATAGTGTCCATTCCTCTTCCCCATTAAAGGGAAGAAGCAAAGTAAAGAAAATGAAATTGAGAGCCATGCTGATGCCCTTAATTCAGTCTTTTGCTCGTATTTTGTATGTTTGGGCTTATAGGAACAGGATTTTACATGGATTCAAACTGGTGCTTGCCGATGTATATTATTCTGTGGGAAATGAAGGTCTTAATTTCCATTCTCTCCAATACACAATTTTATAAAGCAAAACATTAGATACCTCTCGAATTTCTCTTTAAAAATAGCTCCTAATAAAAATATGTTCATTTGGTTAGTTGTGATTATTTGTTCGTTGTTATTGTGGGTAGAATTATTTTATTCCTTTGTCCATGTATTAACATGTTTATATAATAAAGCAATGTATACTCCACTTCCTGAGGAATTTTTTTTTTTAGACTCTGGTTCTTCTCTAGAAAACTGATTTTTTTTCCTTTCAGCCTGGAGATGCCTTGACGTGATCTGTCCTAACAGTGATTCTGAGGTGCAGCACCTGCTCCAGAGACTCCTCGTGGACAGAAAAGAAGACTACGTCTTCTTGAAATCAAGGAAGACACGAGGAGGAAAGGTGCTGCAGCCCTGACAACGTAACTTACTGGGCCCGTGGGCTGGAGCTGACTGAGGGAGTGTGCCCCGAGTGCTTGTCCCGCAAGACCACTCGGCCATGTGCGCTTCAGCACAAGGTGCCTGCCCTTCCACCAGCAATGGTGGACCAGGCGCTCCCAGGCTCTCGGGCTTTAGCTTTTGCATTAATGATACAACATGAGATGATGGTGGACTTCCTACTTATTGGACACTTACTGGACATTAAAAGTTAAACTAACTGTGGTCTTTGGAAAGCAACAGCATAGAACCATTTTTTAATTGTGTTCCTATTATGGATTATTCTCAGCATACTTATCAGCACTTATTTTGTATATAACATTAATTGAATTTTTCATAATTAAAAGTTTCATTTTTAAAACTTAAATTTCCATTAATTATTTGTCTAGGCTAGAATGAACTTGAATTCATTCAGTTCTAAGGTTACTTTTGAGTTGTGCATTACAGTTTTAAGGGGCTGCTGCCATCCATAAGCTTTGTTCCTTGTTTTAGATGTCTCCTTTCTTGTCAATGGCACACTGGATTTGGTAGGTAAGGCTCACATGATAGTGCTGTTGAATTTGTAATTATTCTCTTTTTGTAAGGTTGCCTCTTGGGTTGTTTTCATTTGGGGGAAATGCTTTGGCTAAATAAGCATTGCTCCAAATCATAATTGTACTTGGATAGCATATTAATGTAAAATAGTACAGTTGGTTGTGTTTTTTGGAAAGCACACTGTTTTCTTCTTTCTTTTCTTTGTCATGAACTTTTTTCCTGTCTTGACATGAAAAGGAGCAGCCTTACGCCAACATGTTCCTGAGAGTTCTCTCCAATTCATCTTTACCTGGTGCTTTGAAATACAGCAATTCCTCAAAAGGTATTTTTCTTTCTTCTTCAGGTAATGCTTAAAAATATGCTTAGGTCTGTATAAGATTTATTAAGGAGGTTTGGTATTTATTTGCCTGTTCATGGCTCAAAAAATGTATTCTTTGTGACCAGGGGGAAGCAAGATGGTGGCTGAGTGAGCTTGCCTTACAATCTCTCCTGGGAAGAGGCAGCTGGGCGCCATTGGAGATTCTCTGCGACCAGGCTTTTTCAGGATTTTTGCAGGGCAGGAAGTGTCTGGACATCGATTTGGTGGTAAGGTAATGGAGAGGATTGGTCTATAAGATATAATTGGGGTTCTATTGCACAGAGGTGAGACCTGCACATGGGTTGCTCCCTCCTTGGGGGGGGGTGGAGCCACGGAACTGGCACTGTGGCCATGCTTTTTGGAGGCTCTGCGGTGCTGGGGAATTCGCAAGTCCTGGGTGGGCTGTTGGGGAGTTGATGGGATGGGACGCCTTTGCAGACTGATTTGGGGAGACAGACGGTGTTTTGTTGTGAAGCGGGGAATTTTTGATTGCAGACACAAGTAATAGCGCTTCTGCCTGGAGCCCCACCCCCACAAGCCCAGCTGCCAACCTGCAGTGGAATTAGATTGCTGGCAATAAAGGGACGTAATTGGGAGGTTGTTATAGGGTGTGGCGAGGGAGGGGGACACATCGGGAAGCCGATTGGGGAATATTTTGAGAAGCTTGGAAACTCCGGTTTTGGCCTCTGTTGTTGGCGTTTCCGGCTAAAGTCCCACCCACGGGCCTGGCTTCTGATCTGTGTCATTAAATTGGCTGCAGTGTAGAGGCGCCCTCAGGTGGCCGTTCTGGGGGATCACAGGCTGGGAGCTGTTCAGAAGCTGAATTGACAATATATCCTCATAAATAGACCCTAGTGAGTAAGTGAATTGCAGGGTTCAGACATAACATAGAGTTTGCGGATCTGACTTCCCCATAGGGCTGGCATCCAGCTGCAGGGATCCCTGAGGGCTGTGTTACACTGCGGTGCTCCTAGACTCCCTGTTGACCAGATTTGAGGTTGCCAGGTCTGAGTCCCCTAAACTCTGGTGGCCCACACCCCAGAGACTCACACCTCTTGAGTCTTCAATATCTCAGACTTTCCATCCCTGAATCCATCACGCCCTGAGTTCCATCTGAGGTCCTTGAATGCCATAGCCTTCAATGTTTGCGTTTTTTCTTTTTCATTTCCTTTTGTTTTGTTTTTATTTTCATTTTATCTTATTTTTTACTTTTTTTAATGTCCTGATTGCTAATATTGCATTATCCCCTAGTCTTTTTTCCCAGCGTATCCCCCAAAATCTTTTTTTTCCCCAGTTATTTAGGGTTTTTTTGTTGTTGTAGTTGGTGCTGCCATTGTGGTTCATGTATATCTTTTTTTTTTCTTTCCCCTACCTGTTCCCCACCCTTTGCTCACCCCCTTTTTCTTTCTTCCTTTCTTCTCTTCTTTCTTTCTTTTTTTTTCTGATTTTTCTCTCTCTCTTGTCCCTCATTTTCTTCTTGTTTTATTTTAACTTAATTATACAATAGATGCTGAAGGGAACACCTCATATTTGCTGGGTTTTCTCATCCTCCACTGCCTCATTTCTGTGTGAACTGATTTAGGCTACCTACACTATCCCCTTTCCCCTACATCTTGATATCCACCATCATCTACTGTCTCTCCTATATTGCATCTCCCTTTCTTTGATCCACAAAGTGTCTAACTCTTAATCTCTAATACCTTTGTTTTGTTTTCTGTCTGTTATCCACTCTTGAAACTACTACCTTTCTTTTCTCCTTCCCTCTCTCACGAAAATAGTAGCATTTTAATACATACCATATTCCTCCCATATTCAGTCGACTACCTCATTAAAGGTACTATACCTACTGATATAACTCTACACAACTTACATGAATCTAATATCCATCCTCCCAGATCTCATCTTGTTGCTCTGTTAACATTTATCACCAATACTACTATACACTTTTTCCTTGCTTACACAATTGCCTTTCCCCGGCACTAATACTTTCCTTTAAAGTGAACTCAACCAGCAATAAGAAACTAGAATAAGAAGAACAAAGTGACAAGGAGAAGATATACCACTTATGCAAAAACAACAGCTAATTCATCCCCAAGACTAGAAAAAGAAGCTAAGGAACTGATTAAACCTGTCAAGATAAAATGATGACCTGACAGCAACAAAAATCTACAAACCAAACCAGTAATCAGGAAAACATGGCTGAATCCAATCGACAAACTAAAAATCAGGAAGGAGAGAAGAACTTTGCAAAAGAAATGAAAGTTCTCAGAACATTTATCACCGACAAATTTAATGAAGTAAAGGAAGAGGTTAACAACATAAAGACAGCACTTGGAGGGGAAATTGCAGACATACACAAAAAGATAACAGATATGATGGGAATGAACACCACAGTTCAAGAAATCAAAAATACACTTGCAGCAAATATCAGCAGACTAGAAGAGGCAGAGCAGAGAATTAGTGATGTGGAAGACAGTACATCAGAAATCAAACAGATAGTAGAATTGGTTGATAAAAAGTTAGAAAAAATCCAGCTAGGACTTAGGGACCTGAACGATAATGCAAAACGCTCAAACATACGTATTATAGGCATTCCAGAAGGAGACGAGAAGGGAAAGGGGTCAGAAGGAGCGTTGCAGGAAATAATGGCTGAAAACTTCCCAAATCTACTGAAAGAGACAGATGTACATATCCAAGAAGCACAGCCACTGGTCATAAACCCCAACAGGCCCACCCCAAGACATATACTTGTCAAATTATCCAATGCTCAAGACAAAGAGAAAATTCTAAAAGCAGCAAGAGAAAAGAAAACCATCACATACAAGGGAAGCACCATAAGATTAAGTGCTGATTTCTCATCTGAAACCATGGAGGCAAGAAGGCAGTGGTATGATATAGTCAAGGTACTAAAGGAAAAAAATTTCCAACCAAGAATACTCTATCCAGCTAAATTAGCATTCAAAAATGATGGAGAGTTCAAAATATTTGCAGATAAACAGAAACTGAAAGAGTATGCCAACAAGAAACCTCCCCTTCAAGAAATTCTAAAGGGAGTTCTGCAGGAAGAAAGGAAAAAACAGGACAGGCAGAGCTGGAGGAGAGTGTAAGAGCAACAAAAAAGACAAAAATAGAAGGGAAAAAATACAAACAAACTATGACAAACACAAATCCAATCAAAATATGGCTAACACATATAATTCCTTGAAAGTAATAACACTGAATGTCAACGGATTAAACTCACCTATCAAAAGATTCAGACTGGGACATTGGATAAGGAAATATGACCCATCTATATGCTGTCTACAAGAGACACATCTTAGACCCAGAGACTCATGGAGGTTGAAAGTGAATGGCTGGAAAACAACCATACAAGCAAACAATAACCAAAAAAAGGCAGGAGTAGTTATATTAATATCAGACAAAATAGACTTTAAATGCAAAACAATTGTGATAGACAAAGAAGGATACTACATTTTAGTGAAAGGGACAATCTGTCAAGAAGATCGAACAATCATAAATATTTATGCTCCTAACAAGGGTGCCTCTAAATACATGAGGCAAACACTGGAAAAACTAAGTGAAACAATAGATGCATCTACAATTATATTGGGGGATTTTAATACACCACTATCAACTCTGGACAGAACATCTCAAAAGAGAATCACTAAAGAAACAAAACATATATTAGAGGAGCTGGATCTAATAGACATATATAGATCATTACAACCAAACACAGCAGGATATACATTTTTCTCAAGCGCACATGGATCATTCTCCGAGATAGACCATATGCTAGGCCACAAAGAAAGGCTTAATGAATTCAGAAAGATCAAAATCATACAAAACAATATCTCTGACCACAGTGGAGTGAAGCTGGAAATTTGCAAGGGACAGAGGCCCAGATTTCACACCACAATTTGGAAATTAAACAGCACACTCTTAGAAAAACAGTGGGTCAAAGAGGAAATCTCAAAAGAAATCAATGACTACCTTGAAACAAATGATAATGATAACACAACATACCAAAATTTATGGGATGCAGCAAAAGCAGTACTGAGAGGGAAATTTATAGCCATAAATTCATATACCAGGAAAGAAGAAAGAGCAAAAATTGAAGAACTAACAGCACATTTGAAGGAATTAGAAAAACAACAACAAAGTAACCCAACAGGAAGAAGAAGGAAGGAAATAACAAAGATAAGAGCAGAACTAAATGAAATAGAACATAAGAAAGCACTTGAAAAGATAAACAATACCAAGAGCTGGTTTTTTGAGAAGATCAACAAAATTGACAAACCTTTAGTGAGACTAACAAAGAAAAAAAGAGAGAAGATGCAAATACACAAAATAAGAAATGAGAAAGGTGATATCACCACTGACCCCACAGAAATAAAGACTATCATAAGAGGATACTCTGAAAAACTATATTCCAACAAAAATGACAATTTAGAGGAAATGGACAAATTCCTAGAAACACATAAGCAGCCCATATTGATGAAAGAAGAAATTGATGATCTTAACAAACCAATCACAAGCAAAGAGATAGAATCAGTCATTAAAAATCTCCCAACTAAGAAGAGCCCAGGGCCAGACGGCTTCACAGGTGAATTCTACAAAACATTCCAGAAAGAACTAACACCAAACCTGCTGAAACTCTTCCAAAAAATTGAAACAGAAGGAACATTATCTAACTCATTATATGATGCCCACATTACCATAGTACAAAAGCCAAAAGAAGATACCACAAGAAAGGAAAATTGCAAACCAATTTCTCTAATGAACCTAGACGCAAAATTCCTCAACAAAATGCTTGCTAACCGTATTCAACAACATATTAAACGAATTGTACACCATGACCAAGTGGGATTCATTCCAGGTATGCAAGGATGGTTCAACATAAGAAAATCAATCAATGTAATACACCATATAAACAGATTGAAGGAAAAAAATCACATGATTATATCTATAGATGCAGAAAAAGCATTTGACAAAATACAGCACCCTTTCTTGATAAAAACACTCCAAAAGATCAGAATACAAGGAAATTTTTTGAACATGATAAAGAGTATATATGAAAAACCTACAGCCAACATTGTTTACAATGGAGAAATCCTAAAATCCTTCCCTCTAAACTCAGGAACAAGACAAGGATGCCCATTGTCTCCACTCCTATTTAACATTGTCTTAGAAGTACTTGCTCAAGCACTGAGACAAGAACCAGATATAAAAGGCATTCAAATTGGAAAGGAAGAAGTCAAAATTTCATTATTTGCAGATGACATGATCCTATACATAGAAAACCCTGAGAGATCTACAACAAAGCTTCTAGAACTCATAAATGAGTTTAGTAAAGTCACAGGTTTTAAGATCAATGCACAAAAATCAGTAGCATTTCTGTACACCAATAATGAGCAAGCTCAGGAGGAAATCAAGAAACAAATACCATTCACAATAGTAAATAAAAAAATCAAATACTTAGGAATAAATTTAACTAAAGAGGTAAAAAACTTATACACCGAGTACTATACAAGACTGTTCAAGGAAATCAAAGAAGACCTAAATAAATGGAAGAATATTCCTTGTTCATGGGTAGGAAGACTGAATATTATTAAGATGTCTATCCTACCAAAACTGATCTACACATTCAATGCAATCACAATAAAAATCAACACAGCCTTCTTTAAGGAACTAGAAAAACTAACTATGAAATGTATTTGGAAAGGAAAGAGGCCCCAAATAGCCAAAGACATATTGAAAGAGAAAAAAGAAATTGGAGGAATCACACTACCGGACTTCAAAACATACAACAAAGCTACAGTAGTGAAAACAGCATGGTATTGGCATAAGGAGAGACATACAGAGCAATGGAATTGAATTGAAAGTTCTGATATAGAACCTCACATATATAGCCATATAATATTCGATAAAGCCACCAAACACTCTCAACTGGGAGAGAATGGCCTATTCAACAAATGGTGCCTGGAGAACTGGATAGCCATATGTAGAAGAATGAAAGAGGATTACCATCTCACACCTTATACAAAGATCAACTCAAGATGGATCAAAGACCTAAATATAAGAGCCAAGACCATAAAGACCTTGGAAAGCAGTGTAGGGAAATATCTACAGGACCTTGTAATAGGAAATGGATTCATGAATATCACACTGAAATCACGAGCAGCAAAAGAACTAATAGATAAATGGGACTTCCTCAAAATTAAAGCCTTCTGCACCTCAAAGGAGTTTGTCAAGAAAGTAAAAAGGGAACCCACACAATGGGAGAAAATATTTGGCAACCATATATCTGATAAGAGACTTATAACTTGCATATAAAGAACTCATATATCTTGAAAATAAAAAGATAACCCATTTAAAAAATGGGAAAAAGATTTAAACAGACACTTCTCCAAAGAAGAAATACAAATGGCTAAAAAGCACATGAAAAAATGCTCCAAATCTCTAGCTGTCAGGGAAATGCAAATCAAAACTACAATGAGATACCATCTTACTCCCATAAGATTGGCAGCTATGAAAAAAACAGAAGAATACAAATGCTGGAGAGGATGTGAAGAAAGGGGAACACTCATCCATTGCTGGTGGGAATGCGGAAGGATCCAACCATTCTTTAGGACAGTTTGGCGGTTTCTCAAAAAACTAACCATAGATTTGCCATATGACCCAGCAATACCACTGCTGGGTATATACCCAGCAGAACTGAAAACAAGGACACAAACTGATATATGTACACCAATGTTCATAGCAGCATTGTTCACTATCACCAAAAGTTGGAATCGACCCAAATGCCCATCAACAGATGAGTGGATCAATAAAATGTGGTATATACACACAATGGAATACTACTCGGCTGTAAGAACAAATACATTACAAACACACGTGATAACAGGGATGAATCTTGAGAACCTTATATTGAGTGAAGCAACCGAGGCATTGAAGGACAAATACTACATGACCTCAATGATATGAAATAAGCAAGGTGCCTCAGAGAGCTAGAGACTGGAAGATAGGCTTACAGGAAATCGGGGGGTGGAGGAAGGATGTGAGCTGATGTCTGCAGGGGTGGAATTTATGATGAGCTGGTGGTAAGTATGAACACAAAGAAGAGATAAAATGGGGGCAAGGGGTTGCCTTTGAGTGGGGCTTTTTAGGTTTGAGGGGGGCTGGGGCTGGGCGGATGGGTAATATTGCCCAAAAAGTGGGGGGAGGGAGGGGCAACATACGAACATAGGAGAGTGTCAGGTGTTGGTTGAGAGTAAAATGCTGATAAAATCCTATCAAAATATAATTAGGAGGGTTACCTGTTTAGGATGCTTGGAGGGGATGGTCTGATGCAGGATGGGCTCCTGGGTGAATGTCTGAATGCTCATTTTGCCAGAGTGGGTTACACCATTGGGTAGAGACCCAAATAGTGAGAGGGGGGGTGGACCCACATCCTGGGAAGGACTAATGCCATCAAATAGAGGGAACTGTATCTCTCGAGAGAAAGGGTGGCTCCCAGCGCATTGGGGCAGTTGAGCAAGTTAGGCCCTGAACACTGTTGCAAGTATCTCTGGATGTGGCTCCTCAGGAAATGGAGGTTGGCTGTCACTGTGGGCCCCAAGGGGAGGGGAAAATGGATGTTAAATGTGTGGAACCAAGGTAAATGTGGGGTAAGAGAGGAGTTTTGTGAGAGTACACAAGGATGGATATAAAACATGTAATATTACACCATAAACATATAGGGGATGACAGACTAATAATGTAAACCATAATGTAAAACAGGATAACTAAAAATTTAGAAAACTGTATATCCTAAAGTATGGACCACAATGTAAGCACAGATGTCACCTTGTTTGAAAGCTATTGTCTCAGAGTCTGTACATCAGTTTAAATATGATATGAATAAGTTATAAGAATATCGCTGTGGAAGGGAAAAGGTTTTATGGTAGATGTGTGGGAGTACTGTATATTGTATATATGAATTTCTGTTGTCTAGGGCTCTTGTGAAGAGAAGTTCAATAATTAGGAAAAAGAAAAGAAAAAGATAGGATGTGGAATTTTTCCAAATCAACACGTATTCTATATCTAACCTTTAAACCCATCACTATATTCCATTTTACTAGTAAGGGACCCTGACATTATATTGGGCTTCACTTTTCAGGAAGTTTTGGATCACAGAGTGGTTCAACAATGGCAGTGGAGGAATACTGGTATAGGATACTATTGACAGGTGATATATGGCTGACAGGGATCTATACAGGGCATATGTCCAGGGTGCATGGTAATGTTTGGATATACTCATAGTGGCAACAATTTAAAACTACAGCTGGGGGGGGTACTGGGTTCCTGGCTGGGGGTGCTCTGTCATGGTCCCTAGGGGAGCAGCGGCAGTCCCCCAGGTGCAATGGTAAGGACCAGGAAGGAATGAGGGTCCAGCAGTGAGACCATGATACTAATGACTATGCTTGTGAGCCTATATGCCTGAAATAAGAACAAGGCCTAGAGCAGCAGTGTGCCTAGGAATTTCCTCCTGACAGCCTTCATGTTACTCAAATGTGGCCAGTCTCAAAGCCAAACTCAGCATGTAAATGCAATGCCTTCCCCCCAGTGTGGGACATGACACCCGGGGATGAGCCAGGGACAACTACCAAGTACCAACTGATGATGTAACTAGAAAATGACCTTGAATTAAAGGTTCAATGCGGATCAGCAGAATATCCCTGTCTACATATAATAACATGACTTTAAAATGCTGTTTGACCTAATGTAAGGGGGAAATGGAAAGGAGAAATGAGTTTATATGGCTACGAGTCTCTAAAAAAGAGTCTGGAGGTTGTCAGAAGGATTGCCCTTATGCACAACTGAGCAGAGTCTCAGAGACAGATAAAGTAGATACAACCCTAGGTATTGGTTCCTTTGAGGGCTAAAGAGACCCACGGGTTCTATGGTCATGGCAGATGGGGTTCACGGCCATGTCAGATGGCCCTTCTTTGGAGCTGTTGTTTCTGCGTGATGGAACTGGACTCAGATGGGATCTCTTTTCACAAGACTTTCATGCTACTTTACTGGAATTGTAGTTGGTGTTGGGGTTTAAGATATATTTAGGGGATTTGAATCTCTGGACTGACAATATGATAGCCAGGCCCTGAGCCTCAACAGACTTCAGCTCCTTCACTGATTTATTGGTCTCACCCCACTCAGCTAAGATGGAGTTGAAGAAGGACAACCATCACACCATGGAGCCTACAGTGCCTACAACTGAAAGTAGGAGGATTGCATCCAGTATCCATGTGGAATCTGAGCCTCCTCTTGACATAAAGGTGCAACGGACACAACCAATCCAAGGTCCACAGAGAAAAGGTGGCATTGGTGTGGGAAAAGAGGCCATGGTGGCTGATGGGTATGGGGAATGGGAGGAAGAGATGAGATGTGGAGGCGTTTTTGGGACTTGGAGTTGCCCTGGATGGTGCTTCAGGGGCAATCACCGGACATTGTAAACCCTCCCAGGACCCACTGGATGGAACATGGGAAAGTATGGGCTGTGATGTGGACCATTGACCATGAGGTGCAGAGATGCCCAGAGATGTACTTACCAAATGCAATGGATGTGTCATGATGATGGGAGTGAGTGTTGCTGGGGGGGGGGGGGGGGGGGGTTGAATGGGACCTCATATTTTTTGAATGTAATTTACAAAATGAATAAAATTTTTAAAAAAAGTATTCTTTGCAACATGTTTGCAAACTTAGTTCCCAAGAGTGTGTGCTATCTTTGTAATTGTCATAGTCAGATATTTTTATATTGTATTTATAATGAAATTTTTAAATTTTCTTTTGAAATAGGATTTTTTAGGTAGGACTTGATTTTACCAGTCATTAACTTGATATAACACATTAAACATGATGAAAATGGCCCTACTTAACTTCTTAGGTTAATCAGCTACACAGTGCCAGTTCTAATTCTAGGCAGAAAGCTAATAGGAGCTTAGGACTTAGGTGTGTGTGTTTTTTGTTTTTTGGTTTTTTTTTGGTTGTTGCTGTTGTTTTCCCCTCTCTCATTGTCACCTCTTATAAATATTAACATCCCATTTTGGAATAGTATATAGTTATTGCTGAACCAGAATTTTCAACAAGAAATGGAAGGTTTTGGTAGACTTTGTTGCTACTTAGATGAATTTGGAGATAGATCCCCTAGATGTCAGTGTTAATACAAGGAACTGCTTTATAAAAAAAGATCTTAACTACTCAAAATTTCCCGTGAGGAGAGCTTCTTGATTAAATTCAATAAATTCACAATTTTAGTTCAATTCTATCATTTTTAAAAGATTTTATGAAGCATAGATAGATATTATCCCCTGACTGCGAGGATAATATGCTCATTCTAAATAATTGCAAAAAACAAATGTTTAACTCAGAAAATGAAAATTCTTTATAATCAAACCTTCAGAATTAACAGTTGAATTTTGTTTTGCTAAGAAAATAATGGGCTAGCATACTCCAGATATTGTCCTGTAATTTGTCTCTTTTAACTTAGAAAAGAAATCAAGAGCTCTAGAGAACAGAACATGAAAAGGTATTAGAAACCTTTTTAAAGGCTGTTTTGGATGTACCGTAATTAATTGTTGATTTAATCACAGCAGTTGGTTTATTTTCAGTTTCTGATTCTTAAAGAAAAGTGCCTAGTTGGACAGTCTTGTGTTTGAAGAATTTTTGTAGCAAATCCCTTCAAGTAAAATTGCCACTTAAAAATTGTATTAATTTAGTAAATGTTTGTCAGCTTGTTTTCCAAAATAGGACAGTCACATTTTTGAGTTTCATAAAATTTCAGTAGTTCCAAAAGTAAAAGATATCTTAAAAGATTTATAAATGCCACACTTTTAGCCTATATTGTAGGACATTTTAGTACTTTAGACTTTGTGATCCCAAGTGATATTGGTAAACCCTTTATTATCTTAGCAAAGGTCTTTGCAGACGTCTGGGGCATGCATTCATCCAGCAGCCTTTTCCCGAGTGCTTATTCTTCAGCTCTGATGTCAGCTCTTTAAGGAATCCATGCAATCTGTTAGTCTCTGGTGTTTTAGGCAGGGATTCTTCAGACCTCCTCTCGTGCCTTCATGGATACTAATGCCATCCATTTAGACATTGTCACTGCCCTTGTGTCTTATGTCCAGCCTGAAGCTCAGCTTTGCTTCCTGGAAGTCGTGCCTTATTTGGAGGCCCCTGAAAGCCTGGGACCTCTGCTGAAAACTAACAATATTTGTTTCCTGCTCCACGGAGAAGTGGTTTCCAAAACTGCTGACCTCCTGGTTTTCTACCATGCCTATGTCCTAGCTCTTCTCAGGGAGCCCCATCCGGGCCAAGAGGCACCCCCGACCTCCCGGCCTCTGCTCTATAGTCATTCATGCTCCCTTGCTGGTGGAGGGATGTCCTTTCCTGAACCCTGTCCATGCTCACCCAGCTTCCTGACCACAGGCATGTACCCCAGCCTAGGGTCTGTCCCCACACCAGTCTGTGGTGTCTGCACATAGAAAGCATGATGGGAAGCTTGTCCCAGACCCACCTGGTGGGTGGCCAGGCCCTCAAGGCTCTCCAGGCCTAGCCCAGCACCACCTGCAATAGCTACAGGCTACGTGTAGAAGAGAAGTGGGACCTGCCGCTCTATGTGGAGAAACTGCGTGTGGGCAGGATGTTGGTGAGTGAAACGCCTGGCTCCCACCCACTTCCTTGGGTGGCCTCTAATGCTGCTCACGTGCCCGGCGTGTGGATTGTGAGGCTACAAAGGCTGTGTCAAACACAGGACCTGGGGGTCTGTGTGGCCAGAGTGTATTCAGCATGGGTGGGGTCTGCAGCCTGCTGGAGAGGGGGTGCAGATGGGGGGGGGGGTCTGCAGCCTGCTGGAGGGGGCATGGAGCTGTCTAGGAAGGACCTGGGAAGGAGCCAGGCAGGTGAGTGGGGATGGACTGATGCCCAGGTAAGCAGCTTATGGCAGGGCAAGCCCCAGACCCCATGCAGTAGTGCTGGCCAGGGCCACTGTGTGAAGACACCCCTGCTTGGGTGACTAGTTTTTAGGCGTCATTGGTGCACCTGTGACAGTGATGCCTCCTCCCTCCTGCTGGATATGCAGATGGATCATAGCTGTCAAAATAAGGATTGTTGTTAAAAGGCTGTTGGTTTGCATACTCGTGTCTCAGAATTACTAAGAAACAAAACAGACACACAAAAAACAACAAAAAACAGGTCACCAGAGGCCTGTGCCTACAACTCGCCCCCCCAAGTCCTATGATAACAGAAGCTGGTGCTGCCTGAGGGGACCCCCAGGGACCTGCTGGGCAGATGGGCCCACAGTCAGGGGTACCCCAGCATGGAGTAGGTGTGTGGGAACCGGGCAGGGGGAGCAGGGCTGCAGGGACAGAGGAGGAGGTGGTGGAGAGGGTGTCCAAGGCCTGGCCTGAGCGGGGCCTGGCAGGATCGCTGCCCTGGAGGGGAGCTCGTGCTTCCCCCATGTCCTGGCACTGATTCCCATAAACGAGAGGTCCCTGGGCGCATGGCCAGCTCCTAAGCCAATGTCCTCTCTACACCCCCGCCTCACTCAGGACAAGACAGCGGGTGGTCAGTGAATTCAATGGGAGCATCGGTGGCCACGTGACATCTCAGCCAGCAGTGCCAGGCCTTCCTCCTGGTGTGGCCAGGACACGGTGTGGGGGCTGTTGCAGAACCGGGGGGACAGGTTTGTGGAGGGGACGTGTGTGTGGCTGGGAGCTGGACTGGCCAACGGCAGCAGCGGGTCTTTGGAAGGCGACAGGTCACCGGCTGGCCCCTCTCCTGGGCCGCCTCGGCTCCTGCTCTTGGGGGGAACAGGTGCCTCCTGGGCGACTGGCTGCCTCTTCTCAGAACAGACACCCAGGGGTTACTGGAGTTCCTGAGCCGCCAGGACAAAATCCGCGTGACGCCCTCTGAGTGCTGACACACACGCGTCTCAACAGAACACAGTCACTCGTGCTGTGATGGCACCTGCCGGGGGCAGGTGGCAGAGCCATGTGGTGTCCCCAGAAGGGGCAGGGTTGGTCCCCTCTGGCGGCTCCTCACCTGCCCAGGCCCCTGAGCCTGTCTGCACAGTAAGCGTCTCGCCTGGGGCTGGGTCAGGGCTTCCCTGAGTCGGGGGCCGCGCCCTGGACTGGAACAGCCCCTTGCAGTGCTTAGAGATGCCTGCATGGACAGGTCACCCAGAGAAGGCCTGTTCTCAGCCATCCCACTTGGGGCGCCTCGGGGTCCCGGCAGTCCTGGACGGTGCTGACTGCCCTTGATGGGGACTCAGCAAGGGAGGTACTCACTGTTGTGCACTGGCCGCCGTGGAGCTCCACGGGCAGCCCCTCCCAGAGGAGCGAGGGGTGCCCTGGCAGGGGGGCTGGGAGCCTGGGTCCAGGGCCTTCATCAGAAAAGGTCTCTGGGAGAAGCTGAGACAGGCCACGGTGAGCGGAGCTGTGTCCCGACGCGGCTGCTCTCGGGGGCTGGGAGCAGAGGAACCGCGTTAGGCACAGGAGAACGTGGGCCGAACGTCCCCGGTGGGCGCAGGCGTCGCCTGCCACCGTGCCCTGGAGGACCTTCGCATGCCCCGCGGCCTGCTGCTTGGCAGCTGTCCCCCTCCGTTCTCTCAGAGGGTCGTCCGTTTCACGCAAGCTCCGAGGCACTCTGCTGTTAAACTGGCCATGGACTGTGTCCCCAAGAGCTCTGAGGCGGGGACCAGCAGGTGGAGGAGGGAAGGGCCTGCCAGCGGTGGTAAGACCGCGTCCTGCCCGAGGCAGATCTGTACGCGGAAACCGTCACCTCCGCGGGCGGGTGAAGCTCTTGGAAGTCCTTGAGGCCCGGAGGCTCCAGCACTCCTAAAGCAGCAGCGTCAGGCCCTGGGCCAGCGCTTCCTGACCTGCCTTTTCTGGACAGACCCCAGGGTGGACAGAAGACCGGGGCTTGGTCTAGCTCGCCTGGCTGTCCCCCGACCTGACAGCTGCCAGCAGAAAGCACACGCGGTCGCCAGATCCAGCTCCATGACGGTAAGACATGCTGCCAGAGAGGGCAGGTAGAGCCAAGGTCAGGAGGGGCCCTGTGCTTTAGACCCAAAGAGGAAGACAGGATGGGGGCAGCCTGGCTGGGGGGCAGCCTGGTGCAGGGGTCAGTCTGGTACAGGGGAATGCAGCCTGGTATGGGGGGGCAGCCTAATGGGGGGGACAGCCTGGTGTGGGGGTACAGCCTGGCTGGGGGGGGCAGCCTAGTAGGGGGGGTGTGCAGCCTGGCCAGGGGGGTAGCCTAGTGCAGGGGGTGCAGCCTAGTATGAGGGTGCAGCCTGGTGCAGGAGGGGCAGCCTGGCTGGGGGGGCAGCCTGGTTAGAGGGACAGCCTGGTGCAAGGGGGTGCAGCCTGGCTTGGGGGGGGGCAACCTGGTGTGGGGGATGCAGCCTGGCCGGGGGGGCAGCCTGGCAGTAGGGGGCAGCCTGGTGCAGGGGTGGGGCAGTCTGGTGCAGGTGGAGCAGCCTGGCAGTGGGGGAGCAGCCTGGTGCAGGGGGGTGCAGCCTGGCCGGGGGGGGGCAGCCTGGCAATGGGGGGCAGCCTGGTGGGGGGGGAGCAACCTGGTTGGGGAAGGCAGCCTGGCAGTGGGGGGCAGCCTGGTGCGGAGGGGGGGCAGCCTGGTGCAGGGGGGACAGCCTGGCAGTGGGGGCCAACCTGGTGCAGGGGGTTCCAGCCTGGTGCAGGGGAGCTGCCTGGCTGGGGGGGGGGGCAGCCTGGTGCAGGGGGGTGCAGCACCCCGTGGCTGGCCTTAGCCTCCTTCTGCTCCTTATGTGCCACCACAGGGGCTGCCCGGCTCTGCCCTGCAGAGCTAATGAGGGAACATGAGGAGCAACCCCCAGCTCAGCTGTCCAGCCGGGGAGGCCAGGCCGGCCGGGAGCTCATCTCATGGCTGGGGTCTGAGTGTGGGCCCCCTGGCTAGGGCTGTTGCAGTCATGCCCTCCTACATGGTGTGTCTTGCCAGGTACTTTTCTGCATGGAGTCGTGAGTGTTGTTTCTGCAAAGGGCTGTGGGTAACGAGGTGGATTCTCACATCTCAAGTGAGGGAGGTCCAGGCCAGATGGGGTCCCTGGAGGATGCTGTGCAGCTCTGCCTTGCACTGGGTGGACCCGTGTGGAGGCCCTGATGTGCCCATGAAGGTAGCTGCCACCCCCAGACTGGGCCTGGGATCTGTGGCTCCTGGGATCCCCTCAGCAGATTTCACACCCGATGCCTCCGGCCTGCATGTTTGGTCTCCCGTAGGGCATCGAGTGGCCTCAGCCAAGGAGCTGGCCTGGGGTTTGCATCTCTGGGACAACTACCTGCCCAAACCTGCACCCTCTGTGCCACACCTGCGTAGTGATCATCAGCCATGGTGGGCTCTGCGAACACATCCCCTTCTCCACCTCAAAGTGTCGTGTGTGTACTTGCTCTTTCTTTTTTTAAACGAACAGCTTTAGTGAGGTATAATTGACATACTGTGAAGTGCACATCTTAAGGTATACGCCCTGATACCTTTGGGCATTTGTATCATTCCTGCGAAGTTACCCACATACACACAGTCAGAAAGCAACATATCTGTTCCTCACAAAAATATCCTGTGCCCCTCTGTAATCTCTTCCTCCACTCCCTCCCCAGGCAGCCAATGATGTGGTTTCAGTCAGCACCGATCAGCTTGCATCTTCTAGCTTTATGTAAATGTAATCATATATTGGGGTTGTTTCCAGTTTTTGGCTATTACAAATAATGCTGCTGTGAGCATTCATGTACGAGTTTTTGTATGAACATGTGGTTTCATTTATCTTGGCTAAATACTTAGAAGTGGAGTGGCTGTTTCCCATGGGTATATGTTAAACATTATGAGAAACTGCCAGAGAGGTTTCCAAAGTGGTTGTACCATGTTACATCCCCACCAACAGCAAGTGATATTTGCAGTTGTTTCACATTCTCTCCAACACTAGGTATAGCCAGACTTTCTTTTTAATTTCAGTCATTCTAATAGGTGAATAGTGGTATCTCATTGAGGCTTTGCTTCATAGTTCCCTAATAGCTAATGATGTTGAACAGCTTTTCACATGCATATTTGCCATTCATATATGTTCTTCAGTTAAGTTTCTATTCAAATCTTTTGCTCCATATTTTTGTTTGGTTTTTGTTTATTTTCTCATTGCTCAGTTTTGGGAGCTCTTTATATTGTTTGGATACAAATCCTTTATAAGATAAATGATTTGCAGGTATTTTCTAGTCAACGATTGCCTTTTCATTCTTTTAATGTGATCTTTTGAAAAACAGAAGTTAAACATTTTGTTGATGCCTAATTTATCAATTTGTTCTTTTATGTATTACACTATTGGTATTATATCTAAGTAACTTGAGGGCACAAAGATTTTCTAAGTTTTCTTCTCAATATTTTGTAGTTTTAGATATGACATATTTTGAGTTAATTTTTGTGTATGGCATAACATATGGATCAAAGTTCATTTTTTTCCATATGGATATCCAATTGTTCCAGCCCATTTATTGAAAAGAAATTTGTTCTCCACTGACCTGCATTTACAATATTTTTGAAAATAATTTTCCATATATATGTTGACCTATTTTCAGACACTTTTTTCTGTCCATTCATCTATTTGTTTGTATGCTAATGTCACACTGTCTTCATTACTGTCACTTTATTTACTGTCACTTCATAATAAGTCTTGAATTGTTGTGCCCCAACTTTGTTCTTCTTTTTCAACATTGTTTTGGCTTATCTAGGTCCTTAGCATTTCCATTTGCATTTTAGAATTGGTTTTTCAACCACTGCAAAAATAGTCTTCTGGAATTTTGATTGGGATTGCATTGACTATAAAGATCAATTGGGGGAGAATTGGCATTTTTTAAAAATTGAGTCTTCTAACCCCTAACACAATATATCTTTCTGTTTGTTTAGATCCTCTTTAGTTTCTCTTAGCAATTTTTTTTTTTTTTTAGTTTTCACTGTGTAGGCCTTGCACATTTTTTTGCCAGATTTATCCCTAGTATTTCATATTTTTATGCTGTTGTAAATGGATTTTTAAAATTTCATTTTCCAGCTGTTCATTGCTAGTATATAGATTTATTTGATTTTTGTAAATTGTACATATTGTATTACATATACATATGTTTTTTTTACCCCCCCCCAGCGGCTTGCTTGTTGTCTGCTCTCTGTGTCCATTTGCTGTATGCTCTACTGTGTTTTTATTTGTCTCCCTTTTTGTTGTGTCACCTTGCTGAGTCATCACTCTGTGATACTTGCAGGCTGGCAGCACTTGCAGACTGGGTGGCTCTCCGTGGCATGAGGGCAAGCCTGCCTTCACAAGGAGGCCCTGGGATGTAAACCCAGGGCCTCCCATATGGTAGATGGGAGCCCAACTGATTGAGCCACAGCCCTTCCCTATGCGTATGTTTTTTGCACATTAATCTTTTATCTTGTAAACTCACTGATAAGTTTTAGTAACTTTTTTATAGATTACATTGGATTCTTTACATAGATCATCATAATTTCTGAAAATAAAGAGAGTTTTACTTCCTCATTTCAATCTGGTTGCCTTTTATTTCTTTTTCTTGTTTGATTGTACTGGTCAGAACTTCTAACACAATGCTTTGTAAAGTAGACCTCATACATGTGAAGTACATGCTCAACCACTGAGCTACATCTCAAACCAGAGAACATAGTTTGAGTGACTTGAATCTTTTTAAATTTATTGAGACTTGTTTTATGGTGCAGAATGTGTTCCATCTTAGTAAATACTGCATGTACAATTGAAAAGATTGTATATTCTACTGTGGCTGGATGGAGTGTCCTATAAATGTCAATTAGATCAAGTTGGTTGATAGTGTTGCTCTATTATATTCTTGCTGATTACCTATTTACTGCTTCACTAATTCTTGAAAGAGTACTAAAATCTCTGACTATAATTGTGATTTGCCTAGTTCTCCTTGCAATTCTATGAGTTTTTGCTTCATGTACTTTGAAACTTTGTTAGTAAGTGTATAACACATTTAGGATTGTTTGGCATTCTTGATTAATTGATCCCTTTATCATTGGAAATGACCTTTATTATCCCTGGTAATAATCTTTGCCTTGACATTAATAGAGTCACTCTAATTGGCTTTTGACTAGTATTAACATGATATATCTGTTTCCATCTTTTCTTTTTTTTTTTTTTTTTTGGAGGTACCAGAGTTTCAACCCAGGACCTTGTACATGGGAAACAGGTGCTCAACCACTGAGCTACATCATACAAATATTTGTCCTTTTATGTCTGGTCTATTTCACTTAATATGATGTCTTCAAAGCTCATCCATATTGAAGCATGTACCAGCACTGCATTTCTTTTTATGGTTGAAAAAATATTACCATTGTATGGCTATATCACATTTTGCTTATCCATCCATCTGTTGATGGACAATAGGTTTTAGCTATTGTGATTAGTGCTGCTGTGAACATTGGCATGCGAATAACTGTTCTCTTGCCTTCTTTTGGATATATAGCTGGGAGTGGAGTTGCTGGATCATTTGGTAAATCTATGTTTAAGTTTCTGAGGAACAGTTAAGTTTTCCACAGTGACTGGACCCCATCTTACATTGGCACCAACAATGTACAAGGGCTCCTATTTCTCCTCATCTTTACCAACACTTGTATTTTCATTTTTAAAAATCTTAGTGTGTGAAGTGGTATCTTGTAGTTTTAATTTGCATTTCTCTAATGTTAATAATGTTGAGCACCTTTTCATAAACTTATTGGCCAACTGAGAATCTTCTTTAGAGAAATGTCTACACAAATCTCTGGCCCATTTTTTAATTGGGTTGTTTGTATTTTTGTTCTTGAGTTGTAGAAGTTTTTAATATATTCTGGATAGTAAATCCTTACCAGATCTGTGTTCTCCAAATATTTTCTCCCATTATGTAGGTTGTCTTTTTCACTTTGTTGACAATATCCTTTGATGCACAAAAGTTTTTAATTTTGATGAATTACCTTTTTATTTTTGTTCTTTTGTTTTGTTGCTTGTGCTTTTGCTGGAAAATCTAAAAGTCCTTTGCCTACTACAAGGTCCTAAACTCCTATAAGAGTTTTAGAGTATTAGCTCTTATGTTTGGGTTGTTGATCCATTTTGAATTAATTTTTGTACATGGTAAGAGGTACGGGTACATGTTCATTATTTTATTTGTGGATCTCCAATGGTCCTAGCACCATTTGTGGTCTTGGTACCCTTGTCAAAAATCACCTGCCCATAAATGTGTGGTTTTGTCTCTGGACTCTCAATTCTATTCCATTGGTCTATATGTATATCCTTATGCCAGTACCAAACTGTTGTAATTAATGTCACTTTGTAGTAAGTTTTGAAATAAGAAAGTATGAGTTCTCTAACTTTGTTATTCTTTTTCAGGATTGTTTTGACTATTTGGGTCCCCTTGCAATTCCATATGAATTTGAGGATCAGCTTTTCCATTTCTGCAAAAAAGGCTGCTGGAATTTGGTAGGTATATACATGTTGACATTTTAACAAAATTAAGCCTTCTAATCCAAGAACTTGGAATGTCATTCCACTTATTTATGTCTTCTTTTATTTCTTTCAGCAATGTTTTGTAGTTTTCAGTGTACATGTCTTTCAGGTCCTTGGTTAAATTTATTCCCAGGTATTTTATTCTTTTAGATGTTATTATAAATTGAATTGTTTTCTAGATTTCCTTTTCAGATTGTTCATTTCAAGGATATAGAAACTGTACTAACTTCTGTGTGCTTATCTTGTACCCTACAACTTTGTTGAATTTGTTTATTGGTAGTTCTAGTAACTTTCTTGTGTTTTTTGGGGGGATTTTCTACATATAAGATCATGCTGTTCATGAAGAGGGATAATTTGACTTCTTCCTTCCCAATTCAGATGCCTTGTATTTCTTTCTCTTGCCTGGTTGCTCGTGCGAGACCTTTTAGTGCAATGTTGGATAACAGTGGTGGGAACAGGTATTCTTGTTTTGTTTCTGATCTTAGGGGGAAAGGTTTCAGTCTTATATCTTTGAGTATGGTATTTGCTATGGACTTTTCATAAATGTACTTTATCCTGTTGAGAAAGTTCCCTTCCATTGCCAGTTTTCTAAGTGTTCTTATCCTGATCATATGTTGACTTTTTTTCATATGCACTTTCTGCATGATCATGTTATTTTTCCTTCATTTTATAAATGTGGAATATTTTATTGATTGTTTTTCTTATTTTGAACCTCCATTGCATCCCTGGAATATGTCCCACTTGGTCATACATATTATCCTTTTAAAATGCTGTTGGATTCTTTTTTGCCAGTATTTTGTTGGGGGTAATTGCATCCATATTCATAAGGGATATGGGCCTGTATATATTTTTTCTTGTGCTGTCTTTATCTGGCTTTGTTATTAGGGTAATGCTGGCCTCATAGAATAAGGTAGAAAATGTTCCCTCATTTTCTATATTTTTGGGAGAGTTTGAGAAGAATTGGTGTTAAATCTTCTTTAAATGTTAGAATTGAGCAGTGAAACCATCCAGTCCTGAACTTTTTGTTGATGGAAGGTTTTTAATTACTGATTCTGACTCTTTACTCATTATAAGCCTGTTGATATTTTCCATTTCTTCTTGTGTAAAGATTAGTCAACTTGAACTCTTTCAGCTTTTGCTTTTTCTGTAAGTGTCTTAATTTCCATTTAATTTTTGAAGGATAACTTTGCTAGGTATAGAATTCTTGGTTGAGTTTTCATATAAAGTCTTTAAATATGCAATCCCAACAGTCTTCCTGCCTCCATGGTTTGATGAGCAATTGCTGCTAATCTTATGGATGAAGTGACTCCTCTCTTGCTGCTTTCAAACTCCTCTGCCTTTGGATTTTGACAATTTCACCATAATGTGACTTGGTGTAGATTTCCTAGAGTTTATCCTGCTTATCATTTGTTGAGCTTCCTAGATGTGTATAGTCATGCCTTACATCATATTTGGGAAGTTTTGAGCCATTATTTCTTCAAATACTTTTTCTCCTCCTTTCTTTCTCTCTCATGCCATTGTGAAACTCCAATAATGCAAATGTTGGGATGCTTGATGGTGTCCCTCAGGTTCTGTTCATTTTTCTTCAGATTTTTTCCTTTCTGCTCCTCACATTGTATACTTTCAATTATCTTATCTTCATGCTTTGCTGATCCTTTCTTCTGCCTGTTCCAATCTTCTGTTGAATCTGTCTAATGAGGTTTATTTTTAAAGATTTATTTTTTATTTCTCTCCCCTTCACTGCTCCCTGCCCCTCAGTTGTCTGTCCTCTGTGTTCATTCGCTGTGTGTTCTTCTGTGTCTGCTTGTATTCTTGTCAGTGACACCCAGAATCTGTGTCTCTTTTTGTTGTGTCATCTTGCAGCATCAATTCTCTGTGTGTGTGGCACCATTCCTGGGCAGGCTGCACTTTTTTCACACTGGACACACTTACAGGGCACACTCCTTGCACACTGGGCTCCTCTATGTGGGGACATCATTGTGTGGCACGGCACTTCTTGTGTGCATCAGCACGGCACTTGGGCCAGCTCATCACATGGGTCAGGAGGCCCTTGGACCTCCCATGTGGTAGATGGATGCCCTATCCATTAGGCCAAATCCGCTTCCCTCTAATGAGTTTTTTGTATCAATTATTATGCTGTGCAGCTCCAAAATTTTTGTTTGGTCACTTTTCATAATATCTATCTCTTTATTTTGTTCAGCCAATATTTTCCTAATTTCCTTTAGTTCTTTCTATATGGATTCCTTTAGCTCAATAACATAATTAACACAGATGATTTAAGGTCTTTGACTAACTGATTCAATGTATAAGCTTCCTCAGGGATATTTTCTGGCAATTTCTAATTTTACTGTGAATGGGCCATATTTACATGTTCCTCTGTGTGTTTTGTAATTTTTTGTTGACAACTGGACAGTCTTAGTGAGCATTGTGTTGTTATAACTCTGAGAATCTAATTCTCCCACTCCTCTGGATTGCTAGCTATTGTTGCTGTTTAGGTTAAAATTGTCAATTCATGACTTTTCCAAAATATTTTTGCTTCCAAATGGGGAACGTAAAGAGAAAAGATAAAGAAATAAAGATATGACCTCTTTAAAACTCTTCAGCTTCTTTTGCCTGAGGGGTTTTGAAACAGTGACCACCCTCAGGGTTGCCCCCCAGGGATCTAAAGCAGTGATCAGAGATCAAACCACACACCCCAGGACTTTTGAGGACTTGGTCCTTATAGCCCACCTTGGCCCCTGCAAGCTGCACCAGGAGCCCAGGTTGCAGCCCCCACTGCTGCCTCCCATGTGGTGGGGAATGGAGAGTGGTAGCTACTGCAAGGAGGGTGATGTTTACTGATATTTGCCACAATTTACCAGCCTCCTCCTCCCTCTCTTCACTCGGTGCTGTGCAGAGCTCCACTAGATTCCAGAGTTCCAAAATAATTTACTCTGACTGTTCCTGCCAGTTTTCGTGGTGCTGGGGATGGGGGGAGGGGCGGCTGATTCCTTGAGCATCCTCCTCCTCCTCCTTCTCCTTCCCACAATCCTCTTCCCATCATATTTGAAAGATGTTTTTGTCAGGTATGGAATTATATTTTTTTAAGGGTTTTTTGTTTTGTTTTTGGTAGTTTGAAGAAGTTGCCCCATCACCTCATCGCTTGTGTTGCTGTCAGTTAAGAAATCTGCTGTCATGTTTATTTTTGTTCCTCTGTATATTTCATGTGGTTTTTCTATAGCTGCTCTTAAGATTTTCTTTTATCACTGGTTTTGATCAATTTAATTATGATTTGCCTTGGTATAATTTTCTTCATAATTCTTGTGCTTGAGATACCTTGAGCTTCTTTAATTTGTGTGGGTTGATAGTTTTCATCAAATTTGAAAAATATTCTGCCATGATTTCTTCAAATCCTTTGTTGTTTCCCTGCCTTGGGGACACCAATTAAATGTATGATAGGCTGCCCTATAGTTCACTGATGCTATTTTAACTTTTCTGGATTCTTTATATTTCTGTGTTTCATTTTGGATAGTTTCTGTTGATAGGCCATCAAGTGCACTAATATTTTCTTCTGCCAAGTCTAATCTTCTGTTAATCTCAGTGTATTTCTCATTTTTTATGTTGTCGTTTCTAGTTCTGTAAGTTCAGTCTGGGTCTTTTTTATATCTTCAATGACTTCGCTTAACTTTGCAGCATTTGGAATATAGATATAACTGTTTTAACGTCCATCATGATTGATAATTCTAACATCTGTGTCCATTATGGGTTGGTTTTATTTGGTTACTTATTCTCCTCAGTAAAGTTTATGTTTTCCTGCTTCTTGATATGCCTGATGATCTGTGTTTGCAAGTCAGACTTTATGAATTTTATCTAGGTTATAGGGTATTTTTAAATTCCTTCATACCTTCTTGAACTTTGTTCTGGGATGCAGTTAACTTACTAGCAAACAACTTAATCCTCCAGGGTCTTGTGTTTATGATTTTGTAGGTGGTCAGGTGCAGTGCTCAGGTTAGGGCTACTTATTCCCAACTCTTGAAGCAAGATCTTTGAGTATTCTACCCAATGTCCCACTAATATGTGTTTTTCCAGTCTGGTGGGTAGAAACAGGCACTATTCCTAGCCTTTTGTAAGTGCTGGGAACTGTTATCTAGTTCTTTTGAGTGTTTTTCCCCAGCCTCAGGTCAATAATTTCCTGGACTGTGGAGGGGACTGTGGTCAGTCCTCTCTGTGCAGGTTTCTCTTCTTTGGTACTCTGTTCTGCAAACTCCAGCTGCCTTGGTCTGCCTGGACTCTTGGCTCTGTCTCCTCAACTTAAGGAGTCTGTTGGACTCCTCTTGGGTTTCCTCTCCCTGCACTGAGGACTGGGGACTCTCCAGGCACAAGTCTGGGGAAATTACAGGACTTACATCATTTGTTTCCTGTCCTCAAAGATCAATATCCTTTGTTGCCTAATGCTGTGTGTCTTCAAATCTGTTGTTTGGCTAGTACTTTTGGTTGTAAATCTGGTCCCTGTTACTCCTTCTTGGGTGGAAGTGAAGTGGAAGATATTCTTCTCTTAAGTAAAAGAAAAAGAAAAATTTGTTTGCAAAACTTTTGGAAGTATATAAATGAACACAATTTGTGGAGCTGCAAATGTATTGCCCCAGCACCCACCACCCAGCAGGGGCTGGAGTGCTTCCTGCTCTCCATTAGTGCTTGGCTCACTCACTCCATGGAGGCTGGCTACCCGCCTCCTGTTCTGGCTCGTCCTCCTCGATATGGGCTCTGACATCATGTGGCCGG
The DNA here is from genome assembly GCF_030445035.2 of Dasypus novemcinctus. Classification (NCBI taxonomy): domain Eukaryota; kingdom Metazoa; phylum Chordata; class Mammalia; order Cingulata; family Dasypodidae; genus Dasypus; species Dasypus novemcinctus. The sequence continues at coordinate 65,089,510 of NC_080697.1, forward strand.
GGCAAAGCACAGGGTTCGGCAGCTCAGGGGGGCTGAGCTGGAGTGCACCTGCAGGCTCAGTGACCCAGGATGGAGGATGCTGCTGTCTGAGATGGTGGGGTGGGGCCTCCTGAAGGGGGGGCACGTTCAGAGAAGGACACCACTTTGGAGGCCAGTGACCATGACTCTGGAAATGGACAAATAAGCAAGTTAGTCTTGCTTCTACTTCAGAAGCACAGTCTAGTTCAAAAATGAGATTGGAAGTGATCTGGAAATGGGCCAGGCCCTCCCCTGTGGCCAGCACCCCCCAGACCTGCCACTTGGGCCCACAAGGCCAAGCTCCACACTCTGGGGCCTGACCTCGGGGCCTGTGGGCCCATGGGTGAGTGAGTCTCACACCTTTACTTGCCCCCTTCATCATGGAATCAACAGTCTGGTCACTTATGGCTGCATTGCTGAGCTTGATGCCCATGAACGGTTTGTTGCCTTTCCTCACAGACTCCATTTCTTTCATTCTGAGCTCTAAATAGAAGAATGTATGAAATATTTCAAAACAACTCCTTGAGTGTATTACTGTCAGTGAAAATGCTCCGTAACCCCTATACCATCAGTCCAAACCAGATGATGTGCCAGGATTGACGAGCCCCCTGTTCCCTGGGACACCTGTGGTTCCGGAAGGCGCAGTGCTCTGTTCCACAGAGGGGTGGCTCTCTTTAATGTATACATTCAACACATTCCCCATCAAGATCCTAACAAGGTTATTCTCAGACCTTGGCAAGGTGGCTCTGAATTTCATCCAAAGGTAAATGGAGCCACAGGCAAGTGGATCTGAAGGGACAGATGAGGGAGCAGGATTCCCTCAGAATCAAATTCCAGGAACAGGTCCCTGGCAAACTGGTGTTTGGGAATGGCTGTTGGCCAATGAGCCTGACGTGGAGATGGTGCCAGGGACCCTGCCTCATGGGCCATAGGGGTTAAACGCCCCCACGCTGTGGCTCTGTGCGAGGCTGCTGGGTGACCCCGCCTGTGAGGGGCCAGGCACATTGGGCCCGTGGCACATCTGTGAGAGGCCCGTGTGTCGGCCCGAGGCGCATCTGTCCTGGTGGCCTACATACCCGTCTTCATGCACGGTCAGGAAGGCGCTTCCTAACCCTGCAGCCTCCAAGTCGGTGGGATGTAAACATCCAGGTCGTGGACACATGAGACCCATGGACTCCCCCGAGGGTGAAATGTTGCTGCCACCCTCACCCCACCCCCAGGAGCCTGGACCTCGGGCCAGGAGCCCTGAGGGAGCTCAGCCACCCCTCCCAGGAGGGACTTAGGAGCTGCGGGAACACGTGGCCATGCCCAGGGGGCGGCAGCTCTCCAGCTCTTGGAGGAAGTGCTGGCAGGGAGTCTTAGAGCTTCTCCAAGTTCCTGAAAACTTTCTGCTTTCCCTGCAGGTCTTGGGCAGGTCCGTCCTGTCCATTTCTGGAAAATAGTTGTTGATGACATATCCTAAGGATCTAATGTACACCTTCTCCGTGGAGACCATCTCAGGCAGGACGTGCCGCAGGTGGCTGCTGGAAGACACAGAGGCTGAGTGGACACACAGCCACACACCAGCTCGTGGCCTGGCTCTGGGCTTCAAAAACACATTTTATTAGAAGTTGCATGTACCTCGTCCAGAGACACAAGTAGACGCGAACAAGCCAGAGGAATAAACATGATTACATACAGAAGGAGGTATGTTTTGCAAATGTGGGATGCACAATATAAAAGAATCTTAAATTAGAATTCCTATTTAGAAATGAATAATTTCAAGAAAGTCCATTGTCATAGTTACTTGATTCCTCCTTTATTGTACAGTGATAAGGAAATATGAAAAATAAGAGGAAGGATGTAATTTAGAAAGAAACGTTGCATGAAATATTTATGTCATTTATGGCAGTATATTGCTCTTTCTAGATAAAGGGTCTCTGTGGAACCTGAAGGAGAGGCTGGAGCTGGAGTCCCCAGGGCTCTCTGAGGAGACAGCTCATGCCCAGGCTCTGCAGTTCAGGAGCAGCTGTATCAGAAGATTTGAACACGGGGGACAGTGAGGCCTCTCTAAGAAGCCTGTTAGAGATTCATGTGAGCACGTGGGATTCTGACCCACATCTACTGCTCACCCACCCAGGAGGCCTTTCTGGAAAGTCAGCTTTACATGAAGCCACACCTGGCCTGTGATCACAGGTGTGATCGGGGGCTGGTCCCAGGGCCTTCTGTGCCTGAGGCTGGGGGGTGGCGATGGCTGGGTGGGAGATGGGGCTTACCAGATGCTGTCGGCGAAGGTCAGGAGGGAGCTGCAGGCCAGGCCCTGTGGGCGGGTCCCCCGACACCACCGTCCAGTTGTCCCAGCTTCCCCAACCCTCCAGGGCGTGGGCCCCTCAGCAGAGACCCCAGGTCTCACTCCATGTGAATCCCTGTGCTGGCAGAGCCCAGAGGGAGGCAGGAAGTCATCAGTGGCTGAGAGGGTAGCAGGGCGCACAGTCAGGTGCATGGCATGATCACCCCTCCACATGCAGAACAGTGTGCCAGGACAGCATAAACCCACATGGGGCATCCACATTAGTTACACGGTCTGCCGCAAACCAATATGGGGCTTGGGTTGGCAGCTGGTCCTTTGTGAGCTTGCTCGATGCGGGTCCCCAGCCCCTCGTGGTGCACTGGCCAGCCCCTGAACCTGGAGGGCAAGGCCCTGCCCTGGCACAGACCCGAGCTCCTGCTGGGCTGGGGAACAGTGTGCTATGTCACTTTACACTGTGGACAGCACCGTTCAGTTGCACTTTCAGAGGAAATCTATCTGGGGCACCAAAAGGAGGCTTGTTAGTGAACTGGAGGCACTGTTTCTTCTAAACAAGAAGCACTGCTTTTCTCCCTTATTTGATAGCATTCTATCAGTATCTTTCTTAAATAATTCAATCCTATTGGCAAAGAGGGGGGCTTGGCATATTTTTTCCTGCCATTGTTTGCTTTTTAAATTGGGAAAAAATTAAAAGCAATTAAGGAGGGAAATATACCTGTGAGGAGAAGTGCTGCTGCTACATCCCAGTTGCAGCAGAACTGGAGAACTTGTCCTTTTTCACGCTTGCACTACAGATTTTACAAACACTCAGTTGCTTCTGAGTAGCGAGCACCTTCCAGATGTTTGGACTCCTGGAGCACCAGTGCTCAGAAGTGCTAATGACTGAACCTGCCGACCAGAGGTAAAGAGAGTAGACACTGAAGTCTCAACCAAAAGTAATGAAAAGCCAATTGTCCTTTTTAAATATTCAGAGACAAAATCAAATTTAGAATTTCAAATTCTGGCACTTGGGGTATAGTCTGAGGATGTGGACCAAATAGACCATTTATCATTAGGAAACAATGACTATCTCTCATTAATAAGATGTTGTTCAAGTGACAAGACACACCCTTTTGAGACAACTATCAGAAGGTTTTGGGGATTTCAGGTGTAATGTTGTTGGTTTAATACAAAGCTCTTAACCAAAACCAATCTCTCCTCTTAACCCTGATGGCTGAGAAGGATGTACCCCCTTTCTGGGACTGACATGCTCAGTGTTTCTGTGGCACCTCCACAGCTGGAACTATGTCTGGTGTTGGTTGTGTCCATGTCCTGTGAATGGGCAGCAAGAGTGACTTATCCCCAGAGGCTAAATCCAACACTAGGGCAAAGGCAATCAACTTCCTAAATGTGTCCCCTCACCTTAGCACTCAGCAGGGGAACCTCCAACAGGGACCCCTTGATGCTCCTGTGTAGCTTTCGATTGTACTACTCTGGAAACCTTCTAGATAAGCTTAGTAGAAATGCAAGGTGGACACTGTTCATAAGTTAGAAATAAAGATGTGTCATTGCTCTCCATCTCCTCAGTGGATGGGGCACCTCTCATGGATTCTGATAATACCAACTTGTCCATGCCATCACAGGTAGTTGAGAGGAGACAAAAATATGCAGGGCAGTGAGCTCCAGCCAGAAATACACTCTTGATCACCTCAGCCATCTATGATCACTTTGATCATTCACAATCATCTCAGTTGCCCTGAACACCTTAGCTGTCCATGATCACCTCAACCATCCCTGATCACCTCAGCTGTTCATCATCACCTAGATCACCTAATGACCACCTAAGCCATCCCCGAGAACCTCAGAGGTCCACATCACCTCAGCCATCCCCATCATCTCAGCTGTCCACCATCACCTCAGCCATCCCCATCACCTCAGCCGTCCCCATCACCTTAGCTGTGCACCATCACCTCAGCTGTGCACATCACCTCAGCCATCCACCATCACCTCAGCCATCCCCATCACCTCAGCCATCCACCATCACCTCAGCTGTCCACCATCATTTCAGCCATCCCCATCACCTCAGCTGTCCACCATCACCTCAGCCATCCAATCACCTCAGCTGTCCCCATCACCTCAGCTGTCCCCATCACCTCAGCTGTCCCCATCACCTCAGCCGTGCACCATCACCTCAGTGTGCACCATCACCTCAGCCGTGCACCATCACCTCAGCTGTCCGCCATCACCTCAGCTGTCCACCATCACCTCAGCCATCCCTATCACCTCAGTTATCCCCATCACCTTAGCCGTCCCCATCACCTCAGCTGTCCCCATCACCTCAGCCGTCCCCATCATCTCAGCCATCCACCATCACCTTAGCCATCCCCATCACCTCAGCTGTGCACCATCACCTCAGCCATCACCATCACCTCAGCCATCCACCATCACCTCAGCTGTGCACCATCACCTCAGCTGTCCACCATCACCTAAGCTGTCCACCATCACTTTAGCTGTGCACATCACCTCAGCCATCCCCATCACCTCAACCATCCCCATCACCTCAGCCATCCCCATCACCTCAGCTGTCCACCATCACCTTAGCTGTGCACATCACCTCAGTCATCCTCGATTACCTTGGTCATCCCTGATCATGTGGTTGTTCCTATTGTCCTAAGAAGTCTCTGATCATCTCCACTGTTAACAATCACCTCAGATGTCCATGTTCACCTTAGCCATGCCTGATTACCTCAGCTATCCCTGATACTACAGCTACTTCTGACCATGTTGATGGATGGATGTTCTAACTGCCTTATTCTTGTTTGTTCCTTCTCTTTACCATTGCTAAAATTCAGAGGGACAAAATCAGATGTAAATCAAATGATGACGAGATACAACCCCCATATGGTGTCAGGTGCTGAAACTTGTGGTTAAGAACATCTTGCTAGAGCAGCGACGTATGAAAACCAGCTTCAACCGGTTCATTGGACCTGCACAGAAGAAACCCCTAGTTGTCCTTATCTGAACTTGCTTAATTACCATAGTAAAATCCCCACCCTGGGCAGAGCTTATCCACCCTTTTCCTGATCATGCAGTGTATGTGCAAGCAAGATTTCTCAACCATGCTAATCATACAATTATATAAGCAGCTATGTGTGTTCATCTATATGCACAAAAGTTAGGACATAATCAAAGCAGATGCTAAATAGAAACAGGCATTTCAGCAAGAGTGAAACTGCAGCTCAGGGAGTTGAGTCTGAGTCACTTTAGACTGACCTTGGCTCCTTGACTCTGTAGACACAATAAATGTAAGTTCTGCCTAACTCTCTTGTTGAAATTTTCTTCTTGCCATCTCTGTTTATCTGTAAAGGCTCTGCTTTGGGGCTTAAGAGTAAGGTAGGCCTCAATTACCTCTGTGGTCCATGATCACCTAAGCTGCCCCAGACAACCTCAACCTTCCAAGATCACCTCAACCTTCCCTAATCACCTCAGCCACCCCTACCACCCAATCACATCAGCTGTTCATGATCACCTCAGCCATCCCTGATCATCTGGTTGTCCCCAAACACTTCAGCCAACCCTGGTCATCTGGCTCTCCTTGATCATCTCAGCTATCCTCTATCACCTCAGCCATCCATGACCAATATAGCCATCCAAGATCACCTCAGCCATCCCTGATACTTAAGCTATCACAGATCACATGGCCTCGATTACCTCCACTGTCCATGATCACTTTAGCTGTCCCTGATCATCTCAGCCATCCATCAAGTCTCTGGAAAGCGAAGGTAGCTTTGAGACTGGCCCTGGTCACCATGCCACCCAAGGAGTCACCAGGCGTGTGCTGCTGGTGACAGCCCAGTTGAAGGGGGCGGCACTCTTAGTTCACTTGTGCCAGAAGGAAGGGGCCCCAGGAGGGAGCCCACAGCGAAGCCAAAAGGTGGACAGTGACTGGGGTGGGGAGGGGGGCAGACTGCAGCTTCCCAGGATGGAGCCGCTTGGGTGTCAGGCAGCAAGGAACCACGTGATGACCACCGACTTGTGAGTTCCCATTATGGTGAGTTTTAACTTTTCTCCCACGTGAGCGCTCTAGGCATTTGCCTATTTTTCTTTGGACTATGTGAGTAGAGATAAGCTCTGCTTCTGAGTGGGAGTACTTTTGCTGGGAGGAACAGGGGCTGGACTCCCAGGGAGAACACTGCTCTCCCAAACACAGTGCGCTCACCAGAAGTCCTCCCTGGCACCAGTTCCTCTCTCCTGAGCACTGCCAGGTTGGCGCCCCCCTCCCCACCGAGGCTGACAAGTAGCGCATCTTCCAGCACAAGCGCCATCTGCTCCAGTGTTTGCTGATTAACTAGGGGACTTCCTGCTTGGAGGGAGAGAAAGGCGCACATGCCCTGCAGCTCCAAGGAGAAGCCCTTCCTCTGGTCCGTAAGCAGCAGCCTGGCAGTGTGCTGCCCCCACATTCAAGACCTCCAGTTTCAGCTGGAAGGTGGGAAGTTCCAGATGCTCTCCTGAAAGGGAAGGTGAGTCAGGTGAAGCTCAAAGGCAGGAAAGATAAGAATCCTTAAGACTTGGCAGCAGGAGGAGAACTTATGTTTAGACCAGGACACTGGGGTCTTACCTACAGAGCCCTGGTGTGACAGTTTAAAGCTTTTCATGGACCCCAGAAAAGATCATGTTCTTAAATCAACTTTATTGAGGTGTAATTTATATGCAGTAAAATGCACCATTTTAGATCGACAGATGTGCACACCATGTAAACCCTGCCACAGTCAACAGTCAGACCATTTCCATCACCCCCGAGAGTTTTGTGTGCCCCTTTGCAAGGGGTCCCACCCTGGCCTCAGGCAACCACTGGTTTGCTTTCTGCATCTACAGATGAGTGTTTTGCCCATTGCAGAACTTCGTAGTAATGGAACATCAGCATGTATTCTTTTGCACCTGTTTTTCATTGTGCATATTTTTTTGAGATCCATCCATGTTGCTTCATATAAAAGTAGTTTGTTCCTTTTTTGAAATTTGTTTTTTTTAAATTTTTGTTATTTTTTAGTTTTTGTTCCTTTTTATTCTATAGTAGAAATATACTACAAATTGTTTACCCATGTACTTGCTGATGGACATTTGTGTCTCCCTCCAACTTGAAAAAATCATGTTCTCAGAGCTGGTCCATTCCTGTGGGTGTGGGACCCTTTGACTGGATGGGAATCAGCTGGGGCTTTGATTGGATCACTTCAGTGAAGGTGACCCAGGGTGGGTCTTGGGCCTCTTGCTGGAGTCCTTTATAAACAGAGGACTGAAAGCAGAGACACACAGAGAACAGAGACAGAGAAACCCAAGAGGCTGGAGGAGATGAGGCCTGGGAGGAGAGGGGAGAGGTGAGCCATGTGCCTGCATGTCCACAGCTGAGGGTGGGGAAGAGTGAGCCTGGAGCAGGAGGTGGAGCCAGACCTGCACAGCCACCATTGTGTCTCGCCTCGTGGCAGGAGCCCAGGATCACAGGAAGCCAACCTCTGTCGAGACAGCATCTCTGATGGTGCCTTGACTTGGACACTTTCACAGCCTCAGAACTGTAAGCTTTTTTTTTTTTTGGAAGTAGGGGATTGAACCTGGGACCTCATACATGGGAAACAGGTGCTCAACAACTGCTTCCCAAACTGTAAGCTTTTAACCTAATACATTCCCATTATAAGAGCTAACCCATTTCTGGTACATTCCTTCCAATGACTTTGAGCATATCAAGACACCCAGACATCCCTGGGAAGCCTTCTGGCCACGTGGCCCCATCTTGAGGCTGCTGTGATCCTCACAGGCAATCTCTTTCTGTGTCTTGCTTGAATTACTCATTTCTAATACTCATGCCTTATTGGCATATCATTAGTGTAGTGGTATTTTTTTCCTTCTGGGTGGGGTGGAATTTTTTTTTCATGACAAATAGGAAGAAGTAGTCTTGCAGTCTTTTGTTAATCAGAAGGATTCTAGAAATCAAAAAGGGTTTGAAAATCTCTGCTACAGATGATGGTGAAACCCAAAACTTATTTTCAAGTTTTACTAAATCTTTATGTCTCCACCTACCTGTCAAATAAAATACAATGAATGTGAACTTACCTGTGCTGTATTCAGGGTTTTGTGTGTGTCTAGGGAGAAGACTGAATTTTGTAGGAAAACAATGGCCTCTTTGCAGTTCGTGGTGAAGGGTTCTAGTTTCTGTCACAATGTTAGAAGAAGGAGACAGCAACAGGTAAATTCTGTTAGAAGGTGAAATAATTGGTTTTGAGTTCCTAGATTTAAACTAACCTCATGGTTATAAAAATCTGCTATGGTGTTGCTAAGTATGAGATTTGGGGCATCAGATGGGAGCATTTCATGAGCATATCATTACCTTCCCCAGCCCAGGGCTCAAGCTGACCACATCATGATTACCTACTTGAATGGTGACTAGGGCAGCCATGAAATTCTGGGTGATGATGCCCTTTCCAAATTTGGAGAACACATCCACATAAGGAAAATCCCATGAGACCATGGCAAGTGGAGGCAGCTGTGAGCTGTACCTTACCTTATGGAAATGGATCCAGTCACTGTGGCTGTAGGGAAGAGAACCTTTGTGTCCTGCCGTCAGCTGGAAGCTGTCAACAAGCTTGTGCAGGGCCTTCAGGGAATTCACCACCTCACACTGCCAAAGAAAGCATTCATGCATTTTGGCTACAGACCATCTCTTGGGGAATAACCACTGTAAATGGTTAATTCTTGGGAGAACTGTTTTAACTGCATTGACAGAATTGAGGTGCCAGTTTAGGGTATAGCTATCCTGCTTTGTTGAGAACATTAACAAATAGTATGCTTGAATACAGCAATGAAGGTGAAAAGAAGTGAAAGGAGAAGACATCAAAGAGAAATGAAGAAAAGGCCCTAATTAAGTAAAGATAAATAAATGAAAAGAGCAGGAAAGAAGATATGGGTCAAGAGAAAAGGGCAGGAAGAGGAAGGGAAAGTGAGGGAATGAACCAAGGGGCTTCATGTCCAGTTTGGCAGAGTCAGCCCTTATCAGATCATGACCACAATTCTGGACAAAATATAGTGAGTTTCTAAAAGCTCTGGAGAGTGAACAAAGGCAGGCATGTTGTATAGGGGAGTTGAAACTTGGATGGAGGGACTGGCATGGGGCATGTTCCCTATTCCTGTGGCTTTGACTTGGAAGGAGAGTGTGGAGATGGTATGATGTGGAGTGGCAGTGGTGCTGATAGAAAATGAGCATTTTTCTGGTCTGAAGAGCCAGAGAGAAGAGCTGTAGTTGGCCAGTGTTGCTGGAAACTGAAGGTGGATTCCCAGAATAGCAATCGTTAAGGAAGGGGGGGCCCTAGTTCTGTGGGTAAACTCTAAGTTTCTGGCTGCCCTCTGCAGCAAATACCTATGGGGAAGACTTAATAGTTTGCAGCTGAAGGCTAGAGACCTGAATTGAACTCACTGATGGTGATACAGTTTTCTGTTTGAGTCTAACCAAGTTGAATGCATGTTACAACAACACATTTCAGAGGATTATTATAGAAACCAGAGTTGCCACAACAGAACATCCACAAGATCCAGAATATAATCCAAAACCCTGAACACATGAAAAATCAGGAAAATGTGGCCCATTTTTAAGGGAAAAGACAATCAATAGAGGCCAGCGTAAAGATGACTCAGAAGTTGGAATTTTCAGATGAGAACTTTAAAGCCACTATTATTACTCAGTGATGTAAAGAAAAATATGCTTGCTATGAAGGAAAAGATAGACTCTCTCAATAGAGATGTAGAACATACATTTTCAAAACATTGGAAATTTTACAACCAAAAAATACATTATCTGAAATAAAAAATTTACTGGATGGGCTTAGTAGCAGAAAGGAGATGACTGAGGAAAGAGTCATTGACCTTGAAGACAGAGCTGAAGAAAGAGAGAGAGAGAGAGAGAGAGAGAGAGAGAGAGAGAGAGAGAGAGAGAGCGCGGGAGCGAGCGAGCAAGAGCGAGAGAGAGCGAGAGAGAGCGAGAGAGCGAGAGAGAGAGAGAGAGAGAGAGAGAGAGAGAGAGAGAGAGAGAGAGAGAAGAACCGATTATCAGGGACATATGGGACAATATCAGTGTTTGTTAATGGAGTCTTAGAAAAAGAGGAGCAAGAGAATGAAGCAGAAAAAGAAAACATTTCAATATATAATGGCTGAAAATTCCCCAAATTTAGTGATAGACATAACTTTATAGATTCAAGAAATTCAGCAAAACCTAAACAGGATAAATATGTAGAATATGTAAATAAATAGAAAACTGTGCTTAGGACATTGTGGCAGTTGAGATTATTTATGAATTCCAAAAAGAGATTATGTTTGCAAACTGGTCTGTTCTTTTCAGTGTGAGACCTTTTGATTGTATTAGATTCAGCTGAGATGTCTTTGATTAAATTATATTAAGGTTAGGGCTTTGATTCTGCCATGTCATTAGGGTAATTTAGTTTGAGTCACTGTTCCCCACTGTGAGCTATATAAATGGACATTCAATCAAGGAGGCACAGAGGAGTCGATACACAGAAGAAATACACAGGAGAAGAACAGAGGAAGAGAGACAGCTCCATAGACATGGCAGAGACCCTGGGAAGAGAGATGAGCCATTTGTTTGATAGTTTACAGCTGGCCTTGTAAAGAGAACAGAGCAGCTGAGCCTGGAAAGAAGTGAGCCCCAGAGGAAGAGAGATGAACATTATGCCAGCCTACAGCTGAGATTGGAAGAAGCTGGGACCACAGAGCCTTAAAAGGAAAGAGGAAGGCTGAACCCTCACAGACTTTGCCTGCCATCTTGCTTTAACATGTGGCTACAGATTTTCTGTGAGGAAGTACCTCTTATGGTACCTTGAGTTGGACTCTTTAGGGCTTTGTAAGTATAAGCTTTTACCCCAGATAAATACTCTTTATAAAAGCCAACTGATTTCTGGTTCTTTGCATTATCACCCTTTTTGGCTAATACAGACATCATAGTCAAATTGCTGAAAATAAGGAGAAAATCATGCAGGCAGCCAGAGAACAATGACTTGAATTACTGTGGACTTTTCATCAGAAACTATGAAGGTTAGAAGACAGTAGATTGTGACTGACTGTTAAAGTGCTGAAAAGAAGAAAACCCAACAATACTGTCAATTCAGAATTCAATACCTAGCAAAAATATCCTTAAGTCTGAAGGCAGTGTTAAGGTATCTTCAGATAAAGAGAAACAATCAAGAAGAGAGATAAGTAAAGGAAAAGAATGAAGTTGAGAAGAAAGGTAAGATTTTTTTGAAAAAAAAAAAAACCTCTGGATAGGAGGTAGATTTCTAAGCTGCCACTTGGCTTTAACCAGAATTTATATAAATTCTTTTATATTTATTATCTCATTTAGATGCCTTAAACAGCATTCAGAGTCATGCCTAATCCTGAACATCCAAAACCATCACCTCGATTGTTGCATCCTTGTCCAGCCTAAATGCTGATTCTTTATCCACCAACATCAAAATGCTGTGAATTATGGGAGGATCTGTGTTCTGAAATATGTAAGAAAAAATATTACTGATTAGATTTCTAGTTTATAACTGATAATATTGAGTTAACAGAATCATGCAATGTTGATTGATACTACTCTATCATATAGTTATTTTTCCAAAACACCTATAAAGCATGAAATGTAGTTTGTTTTGCTCTGGATATTATTTGCACTTATGAATTATTGATGTAATCAGGTTTATTGATGTATAATTTACATGCAATAAAATTCATCCTCTTTTGTGTATAGTTCTATAAGTTTTGACAAAAGCATAAAGTCATGTAACACCACCATATTTAAGATATGGAAGAGTTCCGAACCAAAATTTCTCTCATGCCCTTTTTGAGTCAAGACCTGCCACATCTAGCCCTTGGCAACCACTGAGTTGTTTTCTTTCTATATAAATTTGCCTATTTCAGAATGTCATTTAAAGGTACTCATACATTATTGATTTCTTTCACTTAGCCCAGTGCATTTGAAATTCACCATGTCACTGTGTGCTTTATTGCTTAGTATTCCATTGTATGCATGTACCATAGTGTTCATTCATTTACCAGTCAAAGGACATTGGGGTTGTTTCCAGTTTTTGACCCTTATAGGTAAAGTCACTATAAACATTGTGTGAACATAAGTTTCATTTGCCTTGGGTAAATTCTTAAGAGTGGGATTTCTGGCTCATATAGTAAATATATGTTTAACTTTTGAAGAAACTGCCAAAATAGTTTTCCAGAGTGGCTATACCAGTATGGATTCCCACCAGCAATACCAAGCACTTAGTATTGTCAGTTTGTGTATGTGTGTCATCTCATCGTGGTTTTAATATGCATTTCCCCTATGACTATTGATGTTGAGCATATTTTCATGTGCTTATTTGCCAACTGTATCTCTTCTTTGGAGAAGTGTGTTCAAACCTTTTGTACATATATTATTGGGTTAATAGTTTTCTTCTGGGATTTGAGATTTCTATGTATACTCTGGATACAAGTCCTTTATCAGATATATGTTTTGCAAATACTTTCTTCCAGTCCATGGGTTGAATTTTCATTTTATTAACAGTACCTTTTGAAGAGTGGAAGTTTTCATTTTTTCTGAAGTCAAATGCATCAGTTTTTTTCTTTGATAAATTGTGCTATTGGTGTCAGAGCTAAGAAATCTTTGCCTAACCCAAGGTCATGAAGATTTTCTCCTATGCTTTCTCTTGGATGTCTTATAGTTTTATGTTTTACTTTTAGGTCTATGATCCATTTTTAGTTAATTTTTGTATATGTTGTGAGATATAGGTTGAGAATCATTTTTTTTTTTTGCATATGGATGCCCAATTGTTCCAGCCCTAGTTGTTGAAAAGTCTTCTTTAATGTATTTTATGACTTTAGTTAAGCATCCTTTGTTCCTGTTTGCTAGATTATAGCTGAGACTGGATCATTCAGCAATGAAATGCTTTTATTTACAGAGTACTTTTCATTCATTTTCCCAGAGCTTTAAATTTTTAATAATTAAACAGATTTTAGACTTTTTTTTTTGTAATCCCCTATTTTGAAATGAATTTACTGGAGGGCCTCAGAACTGAGATTTTATGTGTATTAAGTTAACGTTAGATTTTTGCTAAGCAGCTTCTTGTGGGTAATACTAAATAAATACTCGTTGAATTAATAAAATGACCAATAGAAGGAAAAAATTCTTGCTTTCTCATTTTAGAACTTTATTCTATTTCTCTCAGTTCAGCTATAATTTTGAATTATCATGCATTAAAAGTTTTGAAAATTTTTTGATAATTCTCATATATATGAGTAAATTTTTACTATCAGAATTTGTTACTGTTGCAAAGAAAAATTAATATTCATTCTAAGATAAATGAGAATAGAGACAATGCTTTATGATAATTACTCATATTAGTTTGTAATGGTCATATGTTGGGAGCGGGGTAGGGATGAAAATTCCTAGGATTTCCTACCAATAAGAAAAAAATCATAAATTATTTTTCAAAACTGAGAGCTTTTTAATGGTAATTGAATTTTAATAATTTTAATTTGATAACTGAACATTGTAAAATAATAAATTTGAGGTATCATGACTTGAAATTGAGTTACTATGAAAAAGAATTGTACTTCTTTGGGCTCTGTGAATACAAATTAACTGCTTTTCTATAGCCCTCAAAATTGAAGTTGAAAATGGAAAAATTTAACTCACATCAGAGTGCCATGTCCGCCTAGCTGCGCTTCCGCTACTTTACTTGGTTCACATGTATCTTGCTCTTTACTCCCCAAAGGCAGTGCAGTTCCTGTTCCTTTCAGGACCCACTGGCTTGAGGATGAGGGGATTTCTCTGTAAGGTGAAAACCTGCCCCAGTCGGATCCTCAAAACCCTCGGGGCAGCCAGAATGGCAGCTTGCTGGAAAAAAGATCTGTGTCAATGGAACAGAATTGAACTTTTGCCTGAAAACACTATTCTCAGGTTCTATAGAAGATTCAGTTGCGATGAACAATTTAGGAACGCAGCCGGCTTTCCCCAGCTCCCGACGTCTGCTTTTTAACGATGTGCAAGTAGTGAGCGGCTGCCACATTCGCAGGCGCCAGAAGCTTGCGGTGTCCCGCTGTGGGGGGTGAGCACCGGAAACAGCCGAGGCGGCGTGCTCCTGCAGAGAGAGCCGCCGAGCGCCGGGCTCCTGTCCCTCCACAGTGGAGGCCCCTGGCCGGCCTCTGCCTCCCTGAGCTCCCCCGGCTTCTGCCCCGCTCCCACCTCCACAGGAAACCCGCCCTGACCCACCTGGAGCTGCGGGAGTCCTCCCGCCCTAGGCGGTGGGAACCCGGGAGCCTCTGCGAGGCCCTAGCCACGTGGCGGCGCTCCTGCTCCAGCGCCCCCTGCTGGCCGGAGGCTTCCCAGGCGAGACCACTGAGACTTGGAGCATCACAGCAGCCGCGCGCCCTCTTGGTTGCAAATCTCCGGAGCAGCTAGACACAAAGCTGATGGGTGTGAACCTATTTCCTCTCCTCTGACTAAGGGCTAAGGAGCAAAGCTGCCCAAGGTGGGAAGGGGGCGCCCGGGCGGAGCTGATGGCGGGACAAGCACCAGGCCAGGCTCCACCTGGCCACCTCCCTGGGGTGCGTGTGGCACCCCAGGGGCGATGAGAAGAGAGGGGAGGCGGGCCGAGGAAGGGTGCAGAGGGGCGCTGCGGGTGGGGCTGGCGCCCACCCTGGGCCAGCGCGGCAGCCTCGTGAGGTCAGGCAGGTCTGGGCCAGGTGTGCGTTCTGTGCCTCCAGGTGCTCCCAGGGCTGACCCCAGCAGAGCTAGGCCGGGGCGGGCGACCCAGGCGGCTCAGTGGACAGAAACGTCTGGATGCTTCCTGGCTTCTGATCTCTGAGCCCCAAAGTTGGGGATGCGACCAAGTAAGGCGCAGCCCCGCAGAAGGAACGTGTGTGCTTCTGGAACGCTTTCCGGGAATCGGATTTGGCCTGTACAGGTGCTAACTCGTACTTTAAAGTGACAGGTTACAGCAGCTCACAGTGGGTCACCACAGGCTCGGCCTCCGTTCCTCTCCCTGGTCCGCACCTGACTCTCCCTTCTTGCCCTCACCTGCTCCCACACCGCACTTCTCCCACACCTTCCCCCCTCCCCTCGCACCTCTCCCGCACCTCCCTCCTCCCCCTCCCCCGCACCTTCCCCTCCCCCCGCACTTCTCCTGCACCTCCTCCTCTCCTGTTCAGATGCCCTGCTGCAGCACGTCAGGCCTTTCTCAGGGTGTCCCCCCCTCTTCCCTGGGACTCCCTCCCATTTCCCAGACTTACCCCCAGATACATGGAGGCCCTTGGGGCTTCCTTGAGAACATCCACCCCACCCACTTCTCTCCCCTTTCCTGGGGATTTCCCACTTCCCTCTGGGTTTCACCCATGACTCAGAACCCAGCATTGAGGTTTCCTGGACAACCTCACTTGACCCAGTCCTGGAAACGGTGGCCCAGATGCCAGCGGAGCAGGCAAGTTCTGGAGCACCCCAGGGGCCCAGGACCCCATTCCCTCAGCAAGCTGTGGCTGCCTCCCCATGTCCCTGTCCACTGTCGGGAGATGACACGTGTGCCCTGCACCCAGATTTCATCAGGGTGTGAGAGGGGAGGGGCTGCTCTTGCTCCTGCTCAGACAGAAAACGGGGCCAGTCGCCTGCACACCTGGGCCCTGGCTGGTGTCCTGGAGCTGCCCCGGGGCACAGGCTCCCCACGAGCCTGCAGGGTGCACACGAGGTGCTCCTTGGCCTGAATGACCTCCCGACCCTGGAGCAAGCAAGAGCCGAAGTTGCTGGAAAGGGCGCTGCCCCTGCCAGCAGCCACTGGACAAGTCTGTCTGGTGCCAGGAGGGGCTCTTTGCTTTCTTCTTTCCCACCTCGAAGCACAGTGTCCCTTGTCCCATCTCAAGCCTTCATGTGCAGGTGAGACATGGCCTGGGCAGCGGGTGCCCAGCAGACTTAGGGCACCTAAAGGGTGGCAACACCTGACCCGGCCTCACCTGCAAGGCTGCAAGGGCTTGGGAAAGCGCAGGGGCAGCCGGGCTCTTCCACGCTTCCACCAGGATGACCTGCATCTCCTTCCTGGAGAGGCAGATGGCTTCAGATGCTGCAGCCAAGTGTTCTCCTCCGAGCTGTTCCTGCTCTGAACGAGCCTGGGAACCCATAAGATGCCCTCTGCTCTGCAAGTTAGGGAAGATCTTCCTTTTTTTTAAAGATTTATTTATTTATTTATTTCTCTCCCCTTCCCCCCAGTTGTCTGTTCTCTGTGTCTATTTGCTGCGTCGTCTTTTTTGTCCACTTCTGCTGTTGTCCATGGCACGGGAATCTGTGTCTTTTTTTTTGTTCCATCATCTTGTAGTGTCAGCTCTCCGTGTGTTCAGCGCCATTCCTGGGCAGGCCGCACTTTCTTTTGTGCTGGGCGCAGTCCTTGTGCGTGGGGCTCCCCTACATGGGGGACACCCCTGCGTGGCAGGGCACTCCTTACCCGCATCAGCACTGCGCGTGGGCCAGCACCACACAGGTCAAGGAGGCCCAGGGTTTGAACCGCGGACCTCCTATGGGAACCTCTTCTTTAGACACAGGTCGATTCCCTGTTCCCTGAGAAATCAAGCCGCTGACCAGTTGGAGAGGCATTCTGCGGTGCTTGAGGTTTCCTTCTCTCAAATACTCATCAAACATGGGCATCCAAGGATGCGGGAAACGGCCCTTTCTCCTTCACCCACCCCACCAAAGAAGCACAGACTTAGCGCTTTCTTGTGCTAGTTTGTTTGTTTGGGTTTTAATGTGAACATGAAAGTTAATTCTGATGTAGTGGATAGAAAGAGGAAGGGAACCTGTTCTCAGCTTGATATCAACCATTTGGTCCATTACACCTATGCAGAGTTAACAAAAGGCAGCCAAAACATCTTTTGAAACTAAACATGCCATCATGTGTTTTTTTGGAACTCCCCATTTAAGTGTTATCTTATTGTGAGTGTGATTGGAATCTTCAGTTCTAAATTTAATAGGAAAAAAAGGAGGCTTGGGGAGTGGATGTAGCTCCAGTGGTAGAGTGCCTGTCTCCCATGTACGAGGTCCTGGGTTTAATCCCCCATACCTCCTTAAAAAAAATGGCTAGGGTAGGTTGATATATCCACTTTTCAAAAGTCTTAGTTTTTTCTGGGAAACTTCTTCAGCCCTAACTTCCACAGCTAATTAATATTCTAATTAATTTATATTTCTAGATGCTAATCTTAAAATGGATGCACACCTTCCATGAGTCAGTGATGTGCTGATGCTGACCACAAAGCCAGGTGCCCTGGATCCCAGGGCAGGGAGTTCCTGTCTGCTGCTATAGCCAGTAGTTCAATTTTGGGTGTCACTTTTAGAGAATATACTTTTAAAAAGGGATGTGTATTGAGGAAGGACTGAGTGTTCTAGAAATGAAAGTGGGGTGCTCCCAGGGGTTGGCCTAGGGCTACTGCAGTGGATGCTGACACCCCCATCTTCCTTCTCCTTCCCTGCCTCAGTGAATGCCACCTGCATCTGGATTTCTATGCACCAGGGCTGGCTCTGGTTGTTGAAGCCCGTTTTGCCTACATGGGCAGCTGTCAGTGCTGTGGTGGCCCCAGCCCCAGGAGCAATGCATGTCCATGGCTATCAGGAGCTGGGTAGACATACCTTGCTCCCTCTGAGGCTGGTGCTGCCTGGGTCCTGGCATCCTGTGGGGTCCAGGTGCCTACTGTGGGGACTGCTGGGTGATGCTTCTCTGAGCACTTCCTTCTTCCTGTTGTTTTCCTTTGCTCTGAAATTAAGGACCAGACCTTGGGCCTGTGTCTCAAGATCTGCTTCTGGGCAAACTCAACACACTACTTCTTTCACATTTCTGAAAAGCTACCATGCAGAAGAGCAAGCAGTCATGCAGGCTTGTCCCAGTGAAGCTGTGTTGTGCAAGCATCACATGCTCTTCTCCAAGATGGCTGCCAAGTGAACCGCCCACCCCTGAAACCAGGGCTGATTTCTGGTTTAGAACAGCTGCTGGACACTCCTCCTGGGCAGGCTGAGAGGAGATCCAGGAGATCCAGGAGATCCAGTTACTCTTTCCCGTGTCCACATTGGTGCGGGACTGGGAGGGATAAACTGTGCCCTGCTAGGAAAGGCTCATGATGTCCCCAGGCCACTCAGCATGACCCCACTCCTCCCCCCCCCCAAAATAAAACCTTCTTGAGCTTCTCTTCTTGAGTCTCCATCTCCTGTGACTGGTGAAGGCGGTGACTTAACTCCTTTGCTTTCTTCCTTACCTTCATGCAGTCAACCACCTGGTCCAGGGACTCAGTTCATTGGTGTCTCTTCTCCACTACTGCCTCCCTGCATTTCCCTGCCAACAGCCTGCTCCCTCTGTCCACTACACAATATGAGTTCATATATGGATGGATGGGTGGATGGATGGATACATGGATGATGGATTAGGGGATGGGTGGATGATGGATTGGTGGATGGATGCATGGATGGATGGATGATGGATTTGGGGATGGGTGGATGGATTCCTGCACTGGGAAAGAGGCCAGATGGATGAAAACAAAGATCCTTTGTAATGTTGAGAGTCTATGATTCTGGGAAGCAGATGTGGCTCAAATTATTGAGCTCCTGTCTACTACACAGCATGTGTGGGTGTCCATGATTCAGTTCCTGGTGCCTCTTAAAGAAGACAATGAGCTAGTGTGACAGTCAGGTGGGGCAAACTGACACAAGATGATGCAACAAGAGACACAAGAAGAAAAACATAATGAGATACACAAGAAAACAAGGAACGGAGGTGGCTCAAGTGATTAGGTGCCTCCCTCTCACTTCGGAGATCCTGGGTTCAGTTCCCAGTGCCTCTTAAAGAAACAAGGAAGATGAACAGACACAGCCAGTGCAAACCATGAGGGATGGGGAGAAATAAATAAATAAAAATAAAATCTTAAAAGAAAAGAGTCTGTGATTCTATGTGTAGCTAAGAGTTTGATGGCAGCCCACTTATAAAGCAAACTCACAGGAATATCACATAATATGTCTGCACATGAGATCACATTATGAGATATGCCCTCCAGACTGTGGGCTAAGTACTTGAGGTGCATTATCTCTAAGCCTCTAACCCACCCCCGAGACAGGTGATATTGTCACCTTCCATGTGGGAGGACAGCGAGGCTTAGTGAGGTCAGTGCTGTACTCCAGCTAGTAAGGAGAGGCGACAGTCCCAGCCTCCCTGGGCTCCTTCCCCTGAGCCACTGCCATCCTGCCACCTCCATCGACAGACCGTAGGGGACCCTTGTCTGGTGGCCATTAGGGTATGTTTAAAACACGTCTGCATCTGGGATCAGGAGACCCTGAACACACTCTAACTGTCCTTGGTTCTGTGCCTCTGTCCTCGGTCCTCAGCAGAGCCCAAAACCACATTCCTGGAGAAGGTCACCAGAGCGGTCTGATTCCTGAGCAGACCCGCTGAGGAATTGAGGTCCTCCGCAGGACCTGGAGACATGTTCCTCCTGGGATCACCATCTGCTGAAACCGGGCTTCTCTTGAGAAGCTAACATCCTCTCTTTCTTCAGGCAGCTAGTAGATATGCAAACTGTTGCCTTGGCACCCGGGGCTGTGCATTGGCAGCCAGAACGTGTGGAAGTGAGTCCGATGCTCAGGCGCGAGACGACGCCTTTCCACGCAGCCCCCACTTCCCTATGAGGCCTCCTCTCAGTTTCATTCTAAACATCCTGCTATGTCAGCTCATGTTTTTGTCCAAGGCTACTTCAAATCTTTTTGAGAAAAAGGTGGGGTATTCTTATAAACAGGTAAATAAATTATACTTGAGGCAATTTACTGAATCGTGCTGAGCAACATGTAATTAAGGGCCACAGTGTGTAGACCAGGGCTCAGGAAGGGGAGAAGTCGGGGTGCCCGGCTCAGAGAGGCAGGGGGAGGCCCTGGTCGGAGGCAGGGGTGGGGCTCACCTTGCAGGAGAGCCTGCAGTGGGGGAGTGACGTGCGGCTGCCGCCCTTGGGTGGTGGTGAAGGAGAGGTGCAGGGCACCGGAGGACAACAGCAGGGGCGGCTGGGGGAGGGCCTCCCCCCCACCCCACCCCACCCCCGGCTCTGAGTCACCCCTGGTGCCTGCGCACGCAGGGTTTAGGGTCCCCGGATTAGACGGGATGACCCTGTGTGTTAGCAGACGTGCTCACGTGACTTATCCCCAAGCAAAAAGATTCAGCACATCTTTGGCCTTGGAAGGCTGGAAACCCCAGCCACAGAGGGCCGCTCCCAAATCTGAGGGTCTTGGTCTGAAATCTGCCCAGAGCCCGGCTCAGGTCCCACCTGGGGATGGAGCCGGCAGCTCGGCGCTCAGGAGCGCTCACTCGACCACGCGGGCGCCTTGTGCAGACCCTACCACTGCCGGCCGCGGGGCCGCGTTCCCGCGGACGAGAGCGTCATGGAATGCGAACCTCCGTCAGCGGGACCCACGTGGCCTTCCTCCCAAAACACAGCGCTGGAGACCTGCCCCGGAGGAGCGCGGCTGCGCGCGCACCGGGGAGGGTGGCAGCCCCGGAGCGCAGCAGCTCCTGCCTGACTTCCAGCAACTGGCCGGGCGCCTGGGCCGGGAGGCTCCGGGGCTGGCGGCCACAGCAGCGCAGCGCAGCGCGGCGGGAGCGGCCGAAAGTGTGCTGCCACCTGTGTCGGCGCGGATGAGGGTGGAAGAACATTTCAACAGATACCTGGGCAAAGGTGAAGTGTGTCCCCGTGTTTTGAAGGCTCAGCTCAGCACGAACGCCCGCACAAAAGAGCCTGAGCACAATGGGGCTCCGGGAGGGCTGGGTGACTCAGAAGGGAAAGGCAAGCATGCCACACCTTGCAGGCCAGGTGCGTTCCTGGAAAGTAGGCTATCAAGAAACAACTGAAAACTGAATATTTCATTTCCACCGAGAATACTCACCAACTCAACACCACACAAGAAACATATTTATACTGAATAATCTCATCCTAATTTAGTCTATTTTCTAAAGCAGATTTTCCAAAGAATGTCATAAAATTTACCTGTCGCAAAATATAAAGATTAAAATAATAAATAGCAGTTTTTTTCCTACAGAATTATTAATGAGATCATGCCAACAGCGATACTTCAGGTTGAGGACTTCCCCGGTTTCTTTGTGCTGCGTCCTCTGAGTTAGCCTGGCGGTGCCCGCCCTGCCCAGGGCTGCTTCCCCGGTTTCTTTGTGCTGCGTCCTCTGAGTTAGCCTGGCGGTGCCCGCCCTGCCCAGGGCGGCTTCCCCGGTTTCTTTGTGCTGCGTCCTCTGAGTTAGCCTGGCGGTGCCCGCCCTGCCCAGGGCTGCTTCCCCGGTTTCTTTGTGCTGCGTCCTCTGAGTTAGCCTGGCGGTGCCCGCCCTGCCCAGGGCTGCTTCCCCGGTTTCTTTGTGCTGCGTCCTCTGAGTTAGCCTGGCACAGTGCCCGCCCTGCCCAGGGCTGCTTCCCTGGTTTCTTTGCATCCTCTGAGTTAGCCTGGCGCGTGCCCGCCCTGCCCAGGGCTGCTTCCCCGGTTTCTTTGTGCTGCGTCCTCTGAGTTAGCCTGGTGGTGCCCGCCCTGCCCAGGGCTGCTTCCCCGGTTTCTTTGTGCTGCGTCCTCTGAGTTAGCCTGGCGGTGCCCGCCCTGCCCAGGGCTGCTTCCCCGGTTTCTTTGTGCTGCGTCCTCTGAGTTAGCCTGGCGGTGCCCGCCCTGCCCAGGGCTGCTTCCCCGGTTTCTTTGTGCTGCGTCCTCTGAGTTAGCCTGGCGCGGTGCCCGCCCTGCCCAGGGCTGCTTCCCCGGTTTCTTTGTGCTGCGTCCTCTGAGTTAGCCTGGCGCGGTGCCCGCCCTGCCCACGGCTGCTTCCTGGGCGCCGCTGATGCTGACACAGGAGGGGGCGCCCTGGGGCTCCTGTCTGCTCCCCACAGCGCAGGTCCGCAGCAGGGCCCGCGCCGGGTGTGCAGCGGCAGCGCGGGCCAGTGGGCATTGGGCGGCTCCACGGGCAGCGTCCGGCGTGGGGCTCCCGCTGAAGCCGTGGCCTCGTTCTGTCTTCTGTGGCCTGGAGCCCGTGGCGTGAGCGTCTCCAGCTGGCGCGGTCCTGGGAGAGCCGCGGGGTCCCCGGAGGGGAGGTGCACGGCACCCTGCGTCACCCCAGAAGCTCACATCAAGCCGCTCCCGCAAAGCCGCAAAGCCTGCGGTGGATGGTCAAGGTGGAAGCGCCTGGCCAGGCAGAGTGTGCTCTCAGCCCAGGTCCCAACCCCGCACCGCGCAGGGGTTGGGTCTTCCCAGGGGCAGAGGGCAGACCCGGCCCGGCCCCCCTGCTGACCACCCAGGGCGCTGCATTCTCACTCCAGCTGGGCCAGGGACTTCCACGGTATTTTTCCTTTTAAACAGCTTTTTTGGAGGTGTATTTTGCCTATCCTAAAACTCATCCGCTCAATTCGGTGGGTTTAAGTAACCTTACGGAGCAGTGGTGTCATCACCACAGGTCAGGTTCAGAGCATTTCACTCCCGCAGGATGCCGGCACCCACTGCCCGCTGACCCCTCCCACCCCAGCGCCGGCAGCTGCTGGCCTGCCTGGGCTCCACGGACCTGCCTTCGCTGGGCTTTCCAACAAGGAACCAAACAGCCGTGGTCTCCTGCGTCTGGGTTCTTGCAGCACAACTGCTTTTGAGTTCAGCCACGCCATACCACTCCTCGGTACCGATGTCTTTTCATGGCTCACATGCCACTGTCTGGATAAACCACATTGTGTCTATCTGTCACCAGCTGATGGACATTAATTGCGTAGGATTCACTTTTTTTAGTTTAAACATTTTTTTTTTTAAAGGTATTTTTATATAATGAAAACGTAAAAGTCCTTGCCCAACTATTGCTGTGGGGTATCTGTCTGTCTGTCTGTCTCTCATGCAGGTCACTCAGGTTAATGGGAAGAAAATAAAAGATCGTCTGTCTCCAGGAGGGACAGGTGAGAGGACCGGTGGGCAGGATGGTCAGCGTGGCAGGGCCAGAGCAGGGCCCCCACCCGCTGGGCCCTGCCCCTGCCCACTTGGAGGCCCCTCCCAGTTCAAGGTGTGTGGCAGCAGAGGGTCCCCTAAGGAGGTCAGGGTAAGAGCTCACAGTTCAAAGCCGTGAACAGCCCAACTCGAGGCACCGCCGGGTGCTTTCTCACCAGGGTCAGCAGCTCGTGTGAGGCAGGGCCCGTCGGCTCTGAGAGGCCCAGTCCTTGCGGGGTCGGCAGGCCTCCTCACAGCCTCGCCTGCTCTGCTTCCTGCCCGAGGTCAGCAGCAAGCTCTCGGGCGTATTGCTCTGCTCCTTGAGCCTCTCAGGGGCATGTCTCCCTGCAGCTCAGCTGTGGATGAAACTGGAGGGCCTTTCTCTCATGTAGAGAATCAAATACGGCAGCTGCCTTTATCTAGTTTGTGTGTCTCTGCATCTCCATTCACGTCCAACCCAGCCAGACGGCAGAAACCCAAGCTGCTCCTGCCTCCCTGACAGAGTCCAACCAAAAGCCCTAAATTGATCTTACCAAGTCATCTAATCAAAGGACCCTCAAATGGACAAGCACGGCCTCACTTGCTTTAAATACCACAGTGTCCACAATGTTTTCCTGAGGGCCACCTGCTGGGCCCAATGCTCTCCTGTGCACAGCATCTACTGCTAGTTCAAACTGTGAGCTCAGAGGCGTGACGACACCTTCACAGGTGGCACCGTTTCACTCTTACATCACAAGTTGAGCTCTGATGTCGGATGGAAAGCAGAACTTGAATGCCATTAACTTGGGTGTCTAGTGGAGGAGGCTTCCAAACAAAATGTGAGAGGTACAGCCTGGCTTCTCCTTGCAGCTTATAGTAAAATGCGAGAGAAAAGGGATGAGCTGAGAACTGAACTCCTGGGCACAAAGAAACGAGGAAATGATGGTGTGGAAAATTCTGAGCATATCCAGATAGTGTGTTCTGAGGCTGGGGCCAGAGTGGCCACCAACGACCTCCCTGAGCTTCTGGAGAGCGAGTGCCCAGAGGACAGGGCTTCATGGGAGGGTTGAACTGAACACAGGTCCAGAAGCCCTTTCAGGGGATGTCAGGGTTGCACATGTAGTTATGCAGGAAGGATCCGCAGAAAGTTCTGCCTGATGGTGAACTGCACTCAAAGCTGGCAAGGTTTTTGAGAAATTTGTATGAGTAGAACCCGTGCCACCCTGGACTGAAAGGGACAGGCAGGGACAAATTGAGGGAAGAATGACTTCAAGGGCAGGACCATGGAAGCCGACATCTTCTCAGCCAGGAAAGTGTGCCCACCCATGTGTGTGGAAAGGGTGGGCTTAACTGCCACACTTGGAGGAGGCAGGCCTTGCACCCCATTGTTCAGGGAGAGTGCTGCCACCCCAGTCTTCAATGAGAGTAGAGCCTATTCCCTGGGATTGCAGAGAGTCTGGCCATGACCCCAATGCTTGAAGAGGGTGGAACCTTCACCCCCGTGTTCAGAGAGAGCTTGGCTGCTGTGCCAGTCCTTGGAAGGGGTGGGGCTGCCGCACCATCTGGCCTGGATGACAAACATGGTTCCATAGATGACTCTCAAGCCTTGACAGCTAACGGAATTTTCCCTCTTTGGCTTTAGAATTGTTTGGGACTCACGACCCCTGTTTCCCTTCCAACTTCTCCCTTCTGGAATGGAAATGTTTATCCTTTCCTCTCCCTCCAATATATTAAGACCAGATAACTTGATTTCTAGGCCCATCTGACAGAGGACTTGTGCCCCAGGACAGATCACAGGTACAGCAAGTTTTGATGAAACTCAGCACTAAGCATTGTTACTGAAATGATTTAAGGATTTTGGGGTGTTGTGATGGAATGAATGTAGATTGTATGTGGGAAGAACATGTCTTTTTGGCATCCCAGAAAAACATGTTTTTCAATGTAATTCATTCCTGTGAGTGTGGATCCATTATAAATAAGATCTTGAGAAGTTATTTCAGTTAAGGTCTGGCCCAAATGAATCAGGACTTTCATCCAGAAGACTGGAGTCCTTAGACAGAGTGGAAGTCAGGGCAAGCACAGGGAGCAGCCAGGAGTGGATGCCGTGGGAATCCGGGAGGGAAGGAGAGGGCAGGAGAGGCCACCCACATGTCTCCAGGCAGCAGGGACCAGGGACCTCGGGCCCCTGGCAGCCAGCCTGTGACACCACAGTCTCCTGGGAGAAAGCACTGCCTTGATGGCTCCTTGATTTTGGACTTCTCCTATCCTAGCCTCAAAATTGTGAGCCAATAAACTCCCATTTTTTAAGTCAGCCCACTGCAGGGTATTAGCTTTAGAAATGAGGACACTAAAACAGCATTTCTCCTGGGAGAGAAATTTTACTTCATTGTATTTTATATTGACACAAGGTGGATTCCTGTCTTATGGAATATTTATAATTTCAGGAATCAGAAGGAACCCTAGCCATGGACTAGCTACAGACATGGATTTTCACTGTGTCTCCCACAACTGTATGTTTCCTACACAATACAAAGCAGGAGAGCAAACGGGCATAAAGGAAAGTTTAGAGCATGGAAACAATGATCAGAGAGTTATTGCTTTATTTTTGTTTTAATTAAATATCAGCAAGGCAACAGAATGTGTTTTGTTTGTTTGTTTGTTTTTATTTGTTTTTGAGGGACTGGGGCCAGGGATTGAACCAGGGACCTAGTATGTGGGAAGCCAGCACTCGACCACCGAGCTACACCGGCTCCCTAACATAATGTGTTTTAAACTAAAGAATTTTATTATGAACTATTTCTGTAGTACATGTGGTGTGTTCTATGCCATCTGAATCCTGTGCAGATAACCTCGTTTTGAAGATGAGAAGACCCTTCACAGGCAGGCCGTTTGCAGCCGTGTGGGTTTCTGAGGTCTTGAAGGGCCACTGCCCATGGACTGCCTGGCGTCAGGTGGGCAGGCCAGGTGTGGCTATGCCCGGCACCACAGGAAACGCTGGAGACAGAGCCCAGTGCTGCACTTCATTAAGGCGGTGCTGCTGGGGCTGAACCTGCCGTCCAAGCCCCCAAGGCTTTGGCCTGTCTCGCTTCTTTGCAAAGTCACTGATTTTGTTCTTCACAAAATAATATATATATATTTAATTTGAAAAAGGGGAATATTTGACTTAAGCAGCTTTGTCATTATTCCTTTGCTTACTTTTGTTTAAACATCCTTTTAAATAATCCTTACCTGGAGCACTACATGGAGAAGAGACAATTCCAATACTTAGAGAACACCAGGGAAGCCCCCCCGGACGTTGCCGGCAGCTGTGTGGAAAACCACCGGCATTCCTTCAAAACGGACAGGAAATGTGACTTGCCCATATGAAGGCGTTTTATTGCAAACACTATTTTCAACAAGTCAGAGGCAGATAAGGAACAAAAGGGAGAGGGAGGCGGTGTGAGGGGAGGGGAGGCAGCGGCCGAGCCCTGGCAGCCGAGTCCCCCTCCTCCTGGACGCACTCGGGGTCCCCCCCAATGCAGACGGGACACTGGCCCTGGCCTTGGGCCCCTGCCGGGTCGTCTGTGGGTGGCAGGCCCCTCGGGGGCTCCCGGCCGCGGCTGCGCAGGGCCTCCAGGCAGGACTTCGGAGTGCCGGCCACCCCCCCAGTGGGCCTGTCCCCTCTTTATCTGACAGAGTCCAAGTCCAGTGATGCCTCACTGACAACAAGCCATGGATGCTGAGGGACGAGTTCCTAAGAACTCGCTCTAGAAAAGGGGTGGCGGTTTGGTGGCCGTGCACAGCCTAACACAGGACCCTTCCTGCACCAGGACTTTAGTTCCCGGACGTTGCAACTTGCCCCCTCCCATGCACATTGACCATTGCACAAACATTATTACAACAATAGAGAAAATAACAAGGAAAGAAAAAGCTGTTATTTTCACTGACCTTGTCTGGGATAGACATAGCTTTTCTAAACTGGCCTGCAGTCACCATTAGCACACAATTCTCTGTTACATAAATCTCATTACCATATTGATGTGAAACCTAGAGCACTTCTATCTTATCCATTATAAACAACAAATGCAAGGGTCATTTTTATTATACAGTGTCTTCTTCCTTTGAAGTTCATTTTAGGTGCATTTCTGCAAATAGGATTACAGGAGCAAAGGTTATTAATTTCTTTTATGACTCATGACATGTACAATTAATATGCATTAAAAAAGATAATGCATCATTGTAACAAAGTTTGCCATATTTAGCAGCATGGAGCTTTATATTAAATTATTTTCTAAATACATATAAAGTGGTATACTGTTTTTTTTTTAAAGATTTTTATTTATTTTTTATTTATCTCTCTCCCCTTCCCCCGAGTTGTCTGCTCTCTGTGTCCATTCACCGTGTGTTCTTCTGTGACTGCTTCTATCCTTATCAGCAGCACCGGGAATCTGTGTTTCTTTTTTTTGTTGTGTCATCTTGTTGTGTCAGCTCTCCGTGCATGTGGTGCCATTCCTGGGCAGGCTGCACTTTCTTTCCTGCTGGGCAGCTCTCCTTACAGGGCACACTCCTTGCGTGTGGGGTTCCCCTATGTGGGGGACACCCCTGCATGGCAGGCACTCCTTGCGTGCATCAGCACAGCACATAGGCCAGCTCCACATGGGTCAAGGAGGCCCAGGGTTTGAACCATGGACCTCCCATGTGGTAGGCGGACGTCCTCTCCATTGGGCCAAGTCCGCTTCCCAGATTATTGTTTTAATTCAAGTTTATTTGATAGGTAGAGAAGCTGACATTTTTTCTTTTTTTTTTTTAAAGATTTTATTTTATTTATTTCTCTCCCCTTCCCCCCTGTTGTCTGCTCTCTGTGTCCATTTGCTGTGTGTTCTTCTGTGTGTGCTTGCATTATCTGGCACCACTGGGAAACTGCATCTCTTTTTTGTTGCATCATCTTGCTGCGTCAGCTCTCCATGTGTGTGGCACCACTCCTGGGTGGGCTGCACTTTTTTCACGTGGGGCAGCTCTCCTTGCGGGGCGCACTCCTTGTGCATGGGGTACCCCTATGTGGGGCGCCCCTGCGTGGCATGGCACTCCTTGCGCATGGCAGCACTGTGCGTGGGCCAGCTTACCACATGGGTCAGGAGGCCCTGGGGATTGAACCCTGGACCCTCCATATGGTAGGCAGATGCTCTATCAATTGAGCCATGTCTGCTTCCCTGACACTTTTTTCTATGCTTGCTTTCTTTTCTGGAATTTCTGTGTTTTTTGCTCTTTTTATGAATTGTGGTCTTGTTTGTGCCTTATTAGTTACTGTGAGATTTCTAAAAATAATGGACAAACGGATGGTGCCAACTGGGGCAGGGAAGTAGAGAGACAGTGAGGTTTAAGTTTGTAGTTAGGAAGGTAAGGACAGGGCTGTGGTTAGGGTGATGGTTAGAAATAGTTTTCCTCCAATTCTCTTCTGGACTAACCTGGTCACATATGAACCTGTGTCTTAAAATAGTTCCTCTGACACTGGTACAGGTCTGTGGAATTTGGGCAAGGTCTTACGACTTATATCACTTCACCTGGAAATCCACAGATGAGCTGCCAGGAATTTTCAGTCATTTCTAATGCCATTTCCTTCCAGGCAGGTGGAATTTCCTGTGAGAGGATAATCCAAAAACATTTTCAGTGCCATTTTGTTATCTGAGGGCATATGATTGTGCGTAGCATTTTCTGATATTCACATTGGGTGATGGAAACTGCTGGACTCTGACTTACTGGCTGAGAGATGGCACTGCAGGTCTGGCCTGGACATTTGTTGATGCTCCTTGGTTGTATGACCATTCTGAAAACTTTTCAAGTCCTCTTATGGTGTCATGTTCATGCCAGCACTCATGGAATCCCCAGGAGTGATCCAGTTTTGCTTGAGGGTAATCTGTGGCACAACTAGGTGGATTAGCATCCTGAAAGTCCCAGTCTAGTCACCTAGACAAAGCACAGGTGAGAGAAGAGGCTGGTGGAGGTCTTTTCTGCAGCCATCCTCTCTAAGATTGTCAAAGACCCCTTAGGGTCATTTAATGTCTTTTACTAATAGTTGTAATGTATGAGCTTCCTCAGGGATGTTTTCTTGCAATCTTTTTTTCTGTGAATGGGTTATATTTTCCTTCAGTTTGCGTTTTGTAAGTTTTTGTTGATTCCTGGACATTCTGATTATTATGTTGTTAGAATTCTGGAAATCTAGGGTCTCAGTCTTCTGGAATATTTGTTTGTTTTGTTTGTTTGTTTTTGCACGTGTGATTGTTGTGAACTGCTTGGTCTATCATTTTGTGACTTTTCCAAACTATGTTTTGCTCCCCAATGTGAAATGGAAAGAGAAAAGGAATAAAGACCCTACTTCAAGACAACTTTGCCACTTTTGCCTGAGGTGTTTGGAACAGTGGCTGCCCTTAGTTCTGGCGACTCAGTGGTCTGATGTAACTGCTCAAAAGCAGTGATTAGCAATCAGGCCACGTGCTAGTTTATTCTTAATGAATTGTTTTTAAATGTCCATTCTGACACCAGCGAGTTCCACCTCAAACTTGGGTGGTAGTCTCATCTCTGTAAGAAATCTTGTTAGGATTGTTACCTTCATGGTGATTATGCATTGTTATTATTGTTCTTCAATAGGGAACTGGCAACAGCCCTTGTTGGGCAGGGAGGCCTTTGCTGGGAGCGTCTCCTGATCATTAGCTGTTCCTGACAGAGACAGGGGGTTTTAGTGCCCTTTTGAAAAGACGTTCAAAGCCTCCCTTCAGCTCCTGGGGTCTTGATGAATCTGTTCCAAAGAAGAATGCACCTAAACTCTGGGTAAAGGGTTGTCAGGGTGGAGATAGTGTCCCAGGGTGCCTTCCTCAGGCCATTGGGCTGCAGTGGTCTCTTCTGCACCAGGTGTGGAGGCCATGCACCCCTGGCTGTCAGGCTTGGAACTGTCCCCTCCACACCGGCACACACCTGGATGGGTAAATTCAGAGAGGGTGGTCCTGCACCACCTTGGCAGACCCTCCTGGGATATCCACTGCCTCCGAGGCAGTGTCTCCTGTTTGTCCTCTTGTCACTCCTGCTCTCCCATCCTCCAGGGCTGTGCACCAGTCTTCCAGGCTCCCAGGGCAAGGCCTAGAGCATGTGGGTGGGGGACATGCTCCGATCAAGGCAGCCCATTGAAGGGTCTGGGGGCCCTGTGCTGATCAATGAGGAGCACAAGTCATCCA
The DNA here is from genome assembly GCF_030445035.2 of Dasypus novemcinctus. Taxonomy (NCBI): domain Eukaryota; kingdom Metazoa; phylum Chordata; class Mammalia; order Cingulata; family Dasypodidae; genus Dasypus; species Dasypus novemcinctus. The sequence continues at coordinate 65,120,009 of NC_080697.1, forward strand.
GCCGCTGACCTGGGAGCTCGTAACCACGGTGTCTATTGGGGGCTGAGGGTCGGGGGCGCTGATGAACCAATATGAGGGGGAGGTGGAGCCAGCGTTAGCGTCCAGCTGCCGCAGGGGCTGCCGGGCCTGCAGGGAATGATGGGAAGCTGCCGCCTGCTGCCCTTCTGCCATGAATGAGAAAGGGCTGAGGAGGGACAGAGTTGCTCCATTTCTCCTGCAGTAGCTGCCCCGAGGCGCACGTCAGCCCAAGGTGTGTCCCCAGGCCTCCTGCTTCACAGAGGGGATTCCCCCCCCTTCTTGTCCTCGTTGTCCTCCTTAGCCCCAGGCTGCTTCCTGGCCTCCCCCTCCTCAGGGCTGGCTTGGGCATCAGGCCCCCCAGGCAAGGCCTGTGTGAGGGAGAGAGGAGGAGGTTCATGTGTTGGGGGCAGTTTCCAGGAACAGGGGAATTCTAGGTGGGCGAGCAGTGGCACCCAGTGGCGATGGTGGCTGGTGGGAAGGTGGGGCTGCAGCGCCTGCCGGGAAGCCCCCCCTCCATGTTGCTCTTCCACCATGGCTGAGGGAACGGGCTGAGGAGGAAAGGAAGTGCTACTCTTGTTTTGCTGGCAATTCCCACCTCCCCATGCATGATTCAGACAAGGTGGGCCCCCCCAGCCACCATGCTTCATCAATCGCAGCTCCATCCCTGACACCCCAGAGTCAGCACCTCCGTGCTTTTTCTCCAACAACTACTTTCCTACCTTAGAATGTAATCAGAATCCAGACGTGTCTAACTGGGTTCAAGCCTTAGCTTTTTTAGGTTTTCAGATCACTTGTATAGATGGTACATAGTGCTGAGTATTCAATTTTCTGCATTTAAAAAAATATTGTTTTGCTACCATGTACTACATAAAATTAAAACAAAGAAACACAAATTTTTATTGACAAAACCCAAAATATAATAATAATAACTGAGTATAATGTTTTGTAATACAGATCTTATAATGAGAAGAATGGATACCACTATTTCATCTAAGCAAGCTTCTGAGTAAGTGTTCTTTATCTTCAAATTGATTGCAAAAGTGTGTCTCCTAATGCTGGTTGTGTGCATGAGAGCACATGAAGTTTCCTGGGACCCCAGCCTTCTTTAATACCCAAGAGGTTTAAATATTTCCCACTGTAAAAGAAATCTTTTGGAAGAAAATAAGGCTCATTCGACTATGGAGAAGAAAATAATTTATTCTCAATCTTACAAGAAGTGGTGCACAACCAGAAAATGTGGCTGGCCCCTGAACTAAGGAAAATGACACAATTTATACTCCTAAGCCTAGCATGCAAGCCCTTCCTCTGTTTCTCCATATATTGGCTACTTCAGAGGTCACAACCTAGCTGAGAGGTCTAACTTACCCACACAAGTCCCCCAGTTTTTGATTAACAATTTCCCCATCACATTCCAACCATTTTGGCTTTTACCTGCTCTTTTTGCCAAACAAGGAATGGAATTTAGTGCTGAAATGGAATTGATTTAGCTCTTTCTTGTGGCTCCTTTTTACTGGCTATAGGACCTACTTAAGTTGGTTTCCTTTGTTTGTGCTTAACCTGGGAGTGGTAGACTGAGGCAATAGGCTGCCAGGTTACATTAATTAATATTTTTCCTTCCTGCTTTATATTACCTTTATGTGAAAACTAAACTGATCTCCATCTCTTACAATTGCCCTGATATAGCCTGTATGTGTATATGCATGTATTCAAACTTACCTAATTCTATATCCAAGTTTGCCTAGTTTCTGGAAAGCCAATTAAATGATATAAACTCTATAGGCTTTGAGTATTCAGGATGGATGTAGACTGAGTGTGTATTTGAGCTTACATTCAGATGGAATGTGGGTGGTATGTTAATTCAAGCTTACCTGGTTACCAAACCAACCCCTAAACCCTAAGAAACTAACAAAGAAAGTTCTTTCCACACCAAAAGCACCACTTAACCCCTGCTCCTAAATCCTCTGTATAAAAGGGACCTGGAAATCTTGCTCTGGGCTCAGTTTTATGGACAGAAGTCTGCTAGCCCCGGCCAGTCATAATGAGCCTTCTTTCTCAGAGAATTCTCACATCCTGGCCTTCAAGACTGTGAACACCAACTTTTCTCTGCTGCAACTACATTTCTGGGGGCTCGTTCAGAATTGCTGCAAAGGTCAGAGATGGCAACAGTTGGTTGCCCCTCTTGTACACCTCCAAGGATTCTGGGAGGGCCCAGGTGCACCCCAGCCTAGGTGCCCCTGAACCTCTTTAGTCTAGAAAGAGGTTGTGGACTCTGCCAGAGCCCTACTGGAAGTTACTGGAGGCACTGAAATGTTTAAAAGGAGACCCTGAGAATGAAACAGAAAAACTCCGCATGCCATACGGATGAGTCCCATGGGGACATAGTATAGGAAGTACCTAACTGTAAATGTTTGAACGGGAGCCTGATCAACTCCCGAGAGGACCCTAGTACTCCTCAGAAGTTCTGGGGGAAGCTGTGTTCTTTAGGTCTGAAAAGGAAAAGAAAAGCTGGTGGCTGTGTGTATGTAACTGTAAAAATGGAGTAAAATGCAGAAACACACTTCTGTGGTGCAAGAGCTGGGTCCGAATCTGTGGTTCTGTGGTGACCTCATTTGGGCAAGGGCAGTGAAGGCACCCTCTGGGGCTCTCATCTGAGTTGGGGGTTTATACTGACTTGCTCTTTGGTTCTGGCTAACTGCAAGTTAAAAGTTTGGTGGTAGTTAGAGAGGCTTCTTTGGTTAAAGTCCCACTCTCTCATCAGTATCCCAGTACTTCCCACTGGGATACATTCTGGAAAATTTGTATTTTTTGTATTTGGAAGATCTTATTTACAGAAAAATGGATTGGTTTTTGTGATAAAACTTGGTCTGAATATAAATTAAGTGACAGAGAAATTTCACCAGAAATAGGTCTTTAAATTTTAATGCTGGAATGCAATTGAGCTTGTTTTGTAGACAGCAAGGGTAGGCAGAGAGTCCTGTTAGATGTTCATCTTCACTAAATTTGCCATAATTAACAAGCTATAACTCAGTTCCCCCGATACACTTTAAAGAAAGATAAGCCCCCTCTCATAGCTTACATGTCTGAAAACACGACACTTTCCCAAAAGTTGTGAATTAATGCTGTGTGAGCCCCCTAGCTCCAGTCAAAAATCTTAAAAGCAATAAAAATTAAAAAATGTGAAATGATGGAAAGCTTGGAAACAACCATACCAAAGGAGTAAGAATTATGAGTCAAATTAATGAACTTTCAGTTTCTGTGTGTCCTAACTCTTTTTGTGTTTGTACATTTGTTCAGTGCCAGTATATATTTTCATACTTCTGGATGGTAATATTAAATTATGTAAAATGATGAACTTTGGTCAGGCTGGGACTCTGGGACACCAGTTAGTCCCAGAAACCTCATATCATGTCTTCTTAAAGAAATACAAAAATAAACCTGAAACTTCCATTAGTGTAAACTTGGTTGTGTCTATAAAAGGTATAAATAGTGATCAAGATAAAAAGAACTTGTATGACATCAATTAAGATCAAAGAGTTTTTTCTTTTCTGTTTAAATCTGTGCTTAGCTCTGTGTTCAACTTTAAAATCTGAATTAACTTTGTCTGTTTGCTTATGCCTAGAAAATCAGAATTGACGTTCACCTTTTAAAAATCAAATAACAGTGAAAAATAACCTAAAAATAAATCTTTAAATGTCAATACTGCCTTGCTAATGAATTTAATGCATGAATACAATTTAATAAATAAAGGTGCCCAAGTTGATTTTAAGTGAAACTTTCTAGAAACTAAGAGTTAAAATCATTGTATAAATGCCTTTATATATAAAACAGCAGAAAAATAATAACTGAAATTATTACAATGAAGTAAATGTAGCTTAGATTTCAACCATTGTAATGGTAATCTTAAAGTAATTTACCTTTGGCTACTTCAAGTCTATCTTGCCCTTGCTATAGTAATGGTAATTATAACTTAAACTTACCTTTAATTATGGTTTTTATAACCAGCCTCACCTTGCCCTTAAACTTCAGCTATGGTGATGGCAATTATAAACTGAGTTTGCCTTTATTTATGGTTACTGCAAGTCTGGCCCCACCCCATGCCTCTGCTTATAGTTATTTCTTGACAACATCTGCCCTTATAGCTCAGGGAGAAGCAAACTTGAGGCATCCCTGTCTCCTGTTCTACTGGTATTAGTAACTTTGCTTTCTCTTGTGGCTTCAAGTGTGGACTGGATTGCTCCCTGGTGGAATTCTTGACCCTCAAGGTTGAATGTGCACGTACCCAGTCCAGCAGCCACTGGAGTCTTGTGATCTCTGAGGAATGGGAAGTTAAAAAAAAAAACAAAACCTCCTTCCTTGACTGTCAGATTTCCTAAAAGTAGCATTTCATGAAAGAAACCAGTCCCCCGAGGCTTTAATGGCCTCAGTGAATATACCTATAATAAGTCTTGCTCATCCAGAGTATGTTTAAAGTCAAAGTAAAATATAAAGTTCTTAAGAAAAAAAAAAAAATTGAATTAGAGCATTGGGGACACTTTGGTTATAAGCCATTAATTAAGAAACAAAATTCTTGTGTAAAATTGCATGGTCATAGTGCAAACTAGTAAAAGCCTTCTGGGAAATCTTTCAAATGTTGTTTTACTTGTTTTGTAAAAGGATGTTAAACTTGTTTTGTAAAGGAATGAAATTTTAAGTAACTAAGTTGTGTTTCTGTGTCAAACTATTCCTGTCTGCCTATTTGCTCAGTGCATATCTTCATACATCGGGATGATAATATCAAATTAACAAATAATTCTTAAAAATGCTCTATTCAAATTGTTAAAAATTAAATATGCTGTTATATATGTGATGAATATTCCTTGAGCCCAAATTAGGCTAAAAAAAAAAAAGACAAAAAAGTCATATAGAAATCTAAATATAGCAGCTATTGAAAAGAGGAAAAGAATTTTCTGAACTCTTTAACCTACCCAACACCCAGGACCTTATCTTTGCAAGAGCTCTGAGGGAGAGGCTAGGTGTAACTAATTAAAACTCTTCTAAGCAGAAGGAATTAAAAATCAGTTTGTGTTATAAAGGGGTTTAGCCACCTGTAAAAAAAAAAAAAAAAAAAGCAAAAAACAGCATTCTTTGTATAAACTATAACAGTTTCCATTTATTTAGCTTGGGTGTTATCTCTTTGGTTTATAAAATGCCAAGTTAATGAATTAACAGTATATGTATTAAATCTTTAAAATGATAAAAATTCTAAGTTCATATCTTATGAAAACAAGTTAAAGAAATGTATATTTGCCCTCTCTTAAATGCATAAAGTAAAATTCATCAATTGCTAATTGTAATCTAAGGTAAATTAACCAGTCTATGTAGTAGTAGTTGATCATAAAGAGTTTATAAAAGCATCTTCTAAACTGAAACATTTAAATGGCTAGTTCTAAGAAGCCATTATTGACTAAAAACCCAAATTGATGTTAATGGCAAAAAGTAACTTCATAGGAATAAAACCTGTCTTGAAGTCACCTCAATGTGCATATTCAAGTGGTAGTAATGAAGTTACCTTGATTCCATTGGGAATCTTCAGTTTTCATTTTAAAAATGGAAAAAAAGTGTTTTTCCTCTACTGCTAAAGTAAAATACCTGCTAACTAATGTTTTCATTGTAAAAGTGTACAAGTAGAAAGCAAATCACTAAAAAGTTCATTTGATATGTAACACATTGCATTGGAAATGTTTAAAAAATGTATAAAAATCAAGAAATAAACTTCACCATTGTTAAACTCTCTCGTGTGTATTCAAAACAGGTCCTCAATACACTGCAGGTTGCCTCTCCATATGAGTTATTGACTAGGTTGTTCACTGACCCCTAAAACAATAAAGGTATTGACTACATCGCTGGTTGTGCTCCTGAAGTTGATAGAAACTATGTTGCAGTTTCAAACCCCTGCAGCAGCCAATGATGGCTCAGTACAGCCAAATGTACAATGGATATCGTCTCCAGACTAACACTGTTTCATAGTGCCAAAGAGTGCTATGCACCAGGCTGGTGGACTACTGGAAACTATTTTTCCAGCTTCTTTCTAGGGTAAATGGTGCTGCAATTTCTATAAAGAACACATCAAGTGGAGCAATGAATACCAGAGTACTGTGAGTAAAACTTAAACACAATTGGCCACTATAGCTTGCTCCCAAGGAGAGATAACATGTATGGTATTACAAACCTGAAACTTGCAGCTATTAATTGCAGTTCAAGGAGAAACTTACGCATTGAGTAGTACATTAACTTGTATTAAGTGCTGTACCTATATCCTATTCTAGATATATGTCTGATGATTATGGTGATATTTCTATTAAATCATATGCAGAAGGACATTGAACACATTAAAAGTCCTGGTAAACTTCATTTCTGAGTAGTTAGTGAACATGTCTATGAGATAAAAGAATGGTCACCTTGCCTGAGAGCAGTGTGGCCAAAAACCCTTTTAATTAAAAAAGCCACCAAATGAACTTGGGGGCAACCTCTCACAGTCTTCACCCCACACCAGGTGAAGGACATGCTTGAAGCCAGGGGCCACCAGTGGCTTACAGGTAGCTGGTTAATTAAATACAGGCTCAAATGCTAGAGGCCTCTGAAGTGCAGATAAAGCTGTGCCAAACTCTCAACCTAGCCACCCTACTACTGGTAGAGGGCCCAAAGTCAGATCTTAAGGGGCCCCTTCTCCACTCCTGCCTTAACCAGCTTAGCCAAATGGGTTTTCAGAAACAGAGCCTAGTAAGAAAAGCAAAAAAAAAAAAAAAAAAAAAAAAAAAAATTACCAGGAATTACTCAATTAAAGTAAAAAATGTAAAAACCTTTACTCTGTACTTCTGATCATTCCCACTGCTATTGAAGTTAAAGGAACATCTAGTTTGGTGCACTAATCCTGAGTGAAGCCAGCAGCTGCCCAAGAAAGTGCAAGTTCACCAGAAGCAACTGATGAAATGTACGGATGACAGTCACTGGATGGCCTGAAATACCTCTTCAAAAAAAAGCCTAAGTATTGTCTATGTCAAAGTCAATTGTTCCCTCCAGCTCTAACCCTAATGCCTATTGTTAAAGGGAAAAGAAACCAAACATCCCTTTAAAAAAAACTTATCTGTTTTCATCTGTAGCTTTACTGAAAAGAAAAATGCTTGGCAAATTATACCTAACTTCATTGTCTATTATAATTTCTACAGTTAACCAACAGCATAAAATAACTCAAGTGACAGTATTGTTTCCCATCAACTTTGAAAAATGCAGCCTTTGCAAACACCTAACCTTTTCTACTTCTGTGGTCCAGTGTCTTCTTAATAAAACCATATGTTCTCAAAATTCTAATTAAGTTTTATTTCTTCCAAAATCAACATCTTAGCCATATAAAAACTGCATCCAGCTTCACCCAGGATGCCAGATCCATCTTCCTCCAACTAAGATAAAATAACAAGAGAAGTTTTACACCTTGTCAGGTAGAGTCTACTGCCCCTAACCAGCAGGAAGTAGCTACAGAAGAGAAAGATCATCTCCCTTCAAAACCCCTTCAAAATTAAAGGTGTAAACTCTCTGAAAAAGGAAATAAAAGCAGGCTAGTAAGATAGAAAATTGGTGGATGGATCTGAAACCTGGCAAAGAGTCCACGTGGACACCAGATAACTGCTGCAAGACCCTCCCCAAGATTCTGCTGCTTGGAAGAGGACTTCATCCTGAAGCCAGGAGGGGCCCCAAATATTCCCCAAAAACTTTATCATAAACCCTCCTGGAAAATTAATGAGAGAAACAAGCGTTAAAGCGGTAAGCAGCTGAACTCCTCTCATGCTCTCATCTCACTTCCCTGCTTTCTCCCCTTAATAATAGCTAGGGTACATGCTTTAATAAATAAGGCAGTAAAAACACAGACAGCCACCCACCTCATAACTCTGAAAATAATGGTGCCCAAGCTTAACAAACTTAAGCAACCATCAAAGGGAAGAATAATTTAGCCTTTATGTGTATATGCCTGTATTCAAACTTACCTAATTCTATACCCAAGTTTGCCTAGTTTCTGGAAAGCCAATTAAATGATATAAACTCTATAAGCCTTTAGGATTTAGGAAGAATGTAGACTGAGTGTGTTTTCAAGTTTACATCCAGATGGAATGTGGGTGGTATATTAATTCGAGTTTACCTGGTTTCCAAACAAACCCCTAAACCCTAAGAAACTAACAAAGAAAGTTCTTTCCATGCCAAAAGCACCACTTAACCCCTGCTCCTAAATCCTCTGTATAAAAGGGACCTGGAAATATTGCTCTGGGCTCAGTTTTTTGGACAGAAGTCTGCTGGGCCTGGCCGGTCATAATAAATCTTTCTTCTCAGAGAGTTCTTGTGTCCTGGCCTTCAATACCGTGGATACCAATTTCTCTTTGGTGCCACTACAGTCCCCCTTTCTTTAAACTCTTTTAAACTCTTTAGTTTTTACATTTCCATTCTTCAAATTTTTAAAGAGCTATCTCACACTCTTCATCATAGGGATCTCCTTCTTTAAGGGGGTACAGATTGTTTTGCCTATACTGCATAGGCATTTGTTTGATTAAGGTGGTTTCAATGGGTCTTTGAACTAGCTCTTGGGAATGATGCAACATCTGACTATGGTAAACACCCAAGCTGAGATAATGAGGGAAGCTAAGATGGACAGCCCAACCCCTTTCCATTTTCTAAACTAACTTTTTAGCTACCTTGTGAGTGAATTGCTAATGCAAGAATTCTCTGCTAATTCTTCAGCGCTATTAGGCCTTGTAAAGCTTTAGTGATAGTTCTGTTAGGGGCAGTGTTATTGGGGATGAATGTACAGCAACTAATTCCAATCATAACACAGACTCCCCCTTTCTCAGCTAGCATCATATCTAAGGCCATTCTATTTTCCCATGCCATTCTGCTAGTAGCATCTTATTGTCCTGTAATTCCCTTAACTACATTCCTGGTGTAATTAATAAATTTCTGTTGATTATAATAAGTGTAATTAATCCAATGTATATTTTTATTAATGGTGACTCACCAGAATAAGAATGAGGCAAACTGAGCTGCTACCTGATTTCTAGCCTTAAATTTATTTGGGACTCTTCAGGGAACTCCTATATTGTCTAGATAGATCTGCTCATCAAAAGAACCAAGTATACTTCTCTTCTCTCTCCCTCCCTGGGATGTTATTTTCACTTCTTTTTCAAATGCCAAGGTGCATGGGATAGCCAGTAACACAGGTTCTCCCCTACCTCTCTGGCAGTATTGGTTAGAGAACATCCTTCCCACAGTACCTCCACAGGTCTGCTCGAGGTATGACCAAACTGGAGAACTTGTCAATACTATCCTCACTCAGGAGTGTACCCATACTCGGGTACACAGGACAATGGTTTCAAGGACCTGGAGACCTTTTCTCCATCTAGGGAGACAGGCAGAGGGACTGGACCAAGGCAGAAGCTGGTATGGCCTCAATGTTTCCCTTTTTTGATAGGAGGGAAGAGAGAGGACAATTTCCACCAGGAGTAGCATTTTGTAAAGGAGTATCATGCATTTAAACTCCCTTTCATGCTTTTCCATACCTAGTGGAAAGGATACGATATGAGCAGTGGGCTGGCCTGTTGCACAAGCGTAACAGCTGATTTTGTTTATACCCATTCTACCCAGACGTTTGTGTCTCCATATCCTGTCTTTATTTCTATGGTCTGCTTTAAATCCTCTGCCTTAAGTATCCTGACTGCTTTGGGATCATTCTGCATCAGGGAGCTGGCCTTTGATGGATTTTCCTTTGGTGTCTCTGAAGGGTTAGCTGGAGGGGATGTTGTTGATATGAGATCCACAGGGGGAGGAAGGACTTGAATATGGAACCTCCCCAGAGGATGTTTACCTGTAATGTCCACCCCCATCGCATAGACTCTGTCAGGGGTTGTTGTTGCTGAATTTGTCTGCCTTTCTAATGGTTATTACCACTGGATTACACTGGAGGATTTTGCAGTCTGATGGGGTATTACCTTTAGAAAAGGCTATCTTGTCCTCTAATGATTTCCAGTGAGTATGGCCTCCTCTTTTCCTGGTTGCCCACCCCTTGTACTTGGTAGTCCACCACACAAAGCTCCAATCAAGACCGGGGGGGGGGGGAGGTTGGGATAACCTCTTGGTGACTCTGGGCAGAGATATTTATTTTGCCCATGCAGCCACCACTGCTGTCCTAAATCTCCACACTTTATCACTTGGCAGGTGTCAAACTGCACAGTCTGAGACTCTAGACCTTCGGTTATATTTATTATCAATTTAATGGAACTTGTTATGACCTGAATCTGAAACATCATAGTATAATTATTCTTATTTTCAGAAACTTTAAATCTTTTATCTTCTAGTCTCTTGAGGCACTAGACAAGGGGGATATATATAATAGCCTTCCCTCTAAGTGGAGGGATATTTTCCCACAAAGTTCACTGATATAGAGTCTGACCAGTCCTTCCCCCTTTCTGATAAACCCTCCCAACTATTGTCTTCTCAGAGTGATCCTCAAGGGATCCAAAGTTGGAGCTATTTTCCAGGACTTGGACAGTGCTGTTGGGGACTTATAGTCTGGCTCAGGTGCTAGTCCCTTTACTCGAGTGTAGTGAGTCCAGCCTTTTTCTTCCATTTGGACTGCCATGTCAGTTGTTGACAAGACTTGAAAAGGTCCTTCCCAGGTCGGTTCGAGTTTGGACTCTTTCCACGACTTGATTAGGACCCAGCTCCCAAGTCCATGTTGGTGGACTGCAAATCAAGAGGTGGAGTCTGAGCCAGCAAACCCTGATGTTTAAGGGATGACAAAGTAAAGGGCAAGGCCAGTATATAATTTTGAAGAAAGACATCCTTTGACTCAAAGGAGGGGAGTTCTCTGGACTTCCCAGGGAAGGGCAGACCAAAAAGCATGTCATAAGGAGAAATTCCTATTTCTCTCCTAGGGACAGTTCAGATTCTTAAGAGCTATGGGTAAACATTTAACCCACGGTGATTTGGTTTCTAAGACCAACTTAGAGAAATGATTTTTTAAGGTTTGGTTTATTGTTTCCACTTTCCCTGAAGATGTCACCTGCTAGGGTGTATGGAAGTTCCATGCAGCACCTAGACCCTGCATAATATTTTGCAACACTCTGGATGTAAAGTGACTACCATTGTTTGAATCAATATTTTCTACTAATCCATATCAGGGAATGATTTGTTCAAAGGATAATTTTTGAAGTCCCCAATGCTGTAGTCCAGGCTAGAGGATATGCCTCTAACTATCCTATCAGGTGATAACCAGAATATACTTTAGTCAACCTACAGGGGACATTTCAGTGTAATCAACCTGAATGCTCTAGAATGGTCTGAGGCTGGGCTCCCTCCCCCCTGGCACTTGCTTTCTTAAAACTCTTATTAACTCTCTCACAGATTATGTACCATTCACTTGTTTGTTTGGCTATAGTATAAAGGCCCACACACCTGAAATGCTTGAGGACCAGGTCACACATGGCCTATACTTCCCAGTGACTCCCTTGGTGCAAAACCACTAGTACTCCTCTCAATATTTGCTTATTCAACATCTGCTGGCCATCTAGGAGGAGCCACTTCCCTTGGCTACCTAAGGTTGCCCCCAGTTCTAGTTCTTTTACTTCCTTTTCAGAGAATATAGGGATTCTAATTTCTTTGGGAATAGAGGGTATCAGGACCATCAGTTCCAGAGGGGAACAGAGGGAAGTCTCTTTGGCCTTCTCACCAGCTAATCTGTTGCCTTTTGCTTCAGAAGTGTGACATTTCTGATGGTCATTTATATATACTTCCTGAAAGGTTTTTTTCTTAATTTGCACTATGACCATGCAGTTTTGCACGAGAATTTTGTTTCTTGCCTGATGGTTTGTAACCAAAATGTTCCCAATGCTTTAATACAATTTTCCTTTGTTTCAAAACCTTATATTTTACTTTGACTTTAGCAGATTTTTGATGAGCAAGACTAATTCTATGTATAATTACTGAGGTTTTTGAAGCCTCAGGGAGACTGGTTTCTCACATGAATTGCCACTCTTAGGAATCCTGGCAGTGAAGGCAAGAGGCCTCCTTCATTTCCCAGTCCTTGGAGATAAAAAGACTCCAGTGGATGTTCAACCCCAAGGGTCAAGAATTCCACCAGGCAGCAATTTAGTCCACCCTTGGAGTCATGAGAGAAAGCAGAGTTATTAATACCAGTAGGATGGGAGACAGGGATGCCTCACATCTGCTTTTCCCTGGGCTATTGGAGCAGAAGCTATTATGAAATAACCATAAGCAAAGGCGAGGGGCGAGGCTAGGCTTGGAGTGGCCATAAATGAAGGTAAGGTTAGTTTAGAATTTACAGTTACAATAATTGGTTCAGGCTAAATTCACCCAGATATCATTTCAGTTATTATCTTTCTGCTATTTTATAATGTAAATGCTTCTATAAATGATCTTAACCCTTAGTTACAGTTTTCATTAAGTTTTTACCTTAAGGTGAATTGGATACCTTTATTAATTAAGTTACAAGAATTTCATTAGTAACAATCCTGTGAAGTTCTGCCTTTTCCTAGTAATGGAACAAATTCTCATCTGTGAGTTATGCATTTAATTCACCAGCAAGACAGTATTGGCATTTAAAGATTCATTTTAAACTACCTTTTATAATGAATTCTTAGGTGCAAGTAAACTGACAAAAGCCAAACATAGATTTTAAAGTTGAGGTTTATCCTTTTTTTTTTCCCTGCAGTTTTACCCCAGCCAGACCATTAAAAGGGCTACCAAGTGATTAGAAGTCTATTGTTTTCGAGCAATAGCCTCCTTCCTTTAAGCAAATTTTCAGCTTTAAAACATTTCAAAGCATTTCTACATAGACTCAGAGGGAGAGGATTCAGAAAAACAGAACCTGGGGAGAGTGCAAATTTATTTTGGCCTTTGACACCTTAGGGAGGGAACTTTATTGTATTTATTTTGATCTTGCTCTGCATCCCCTTCACCTCCCCCCTTCCAGGCAGTCAGGTGCATAGTGATTAAATAGGAATGTGGCTTATGAATAGAAGGCATGGACTCAGTGGAAATGGGCAAGCCACTCCCCCTTTTCCAGCTCTCCACTAAAATGACTTGAAAGAACTTTTCAAATTCAGTGCCTTTCCCAGGGACCTAGCCACCCTGACTGGGGCCACTTTCAATAAAGTTGAGTGCACAGCATGGATACAGATGTCCCCCAAGCCCTGGCAAAGGGGCGGACACAGAGACAAGATAGCAGAGCATGCGCAAACATTTAGATTCTGAGGTTTTGCCTTATAAACTATAATTAATTCACTCCTTTGCCAATGGCAAGGGAGGGTTCCAGCTTAGTTACCATTTTAAACAATTACATAATTCAATACCAGCATTTGAGCAGAGACAAAAGCACAAGACTTATCAATCTGACTCACAATCTCTATATTTTCCAGACATGGCTGCCCCTGCAACCATTACAAACCTTAGAAAGGGAGAATTTTCAATACTAAAATTTAACAGGATTTTCTGTTTACCCTGGCTGTTTACAAGGCAAATTTATCTGCAATTCAGCACCAAGATAAAAGACTCCCAGTTAAACTTTTTTCACTTTTCAAGTTTACACCCAGACCAAGCTTCACTAGAAAGCCAATTCATTTTCCTGTAGCCAAGTTTCTCAAAATCCAGACCAATTTCCAGGACATTAGGACTCGAAACTATAAACATCCTTTCCTATTATAATCAAGTCTTTACTACCTCAGTGGAGACAAGACCAGTACCAAATTCTAACATGCATTTAGACAAATCCCAAACACCAGATTCCCCCCCCCCTTTTTTTTAAGACCTAGAGAGAACAGCTTCCTCCAAATTTCTGGAGGTACTGGGGCTCTCTCAGGAGGTGATCAGGCTCCCCTCTTAGTAATTAAAGCTAGGGTTTCTCCTGACACTATGCTCCCTGGGGAGTCTTACCTTTTTCTGCATTTGGGGACCTTTTTTGTTCCCAGAATTTTTTCAGACCTTCCATTGCCCTATATTTTCATTGGGAAGATTTCGGTGGCATGCCCATCTTTTCTGGACTAAATTTAATCCAGGGGCGCCCAGATTTGTGGTTCACCTGAGTCCTCCCGACTTCCTTGGGGATCTGAAAGGGGTAGCAAAATGATACCTTCTCTGGCCTTCTTTTGCAAATCCTGGATGAGCCCCCCAAAATGTTGTAGAAGTTGAGAGAGGTTCAATTATTTGGTGTAGAAAGGCCAGGACTCAGGAATAATTTTGGGAAGGAAAAAAAGATTTATTTATGACTGACAGGGCTTGGAGCTTCTCATCCCAAAATCCGAGCCCTGAATAGAATTTTGGGTCCTTTTTATACAGGTTGGGGAGTCAAAGGGTGCTTTTATGAAAGAAAATGACTTTCCTTTGTTAGTTAAGTGTTTGAGTACCAGATAGGTCTTGAATTAGCATAGCCCTCACTTTCCAGGTAAGCTTGAATTAACATATCACCCACATTCCATCTGGATGCAACCTTGAATACACATTCCATCAAAGCCTATAGGGCCTATATTACCTAATTAGATTTCTAGAAAGTAGGCACACTTGGATACAGAATTAGATAATTTTGAATTTATGCACAGGCTTTATTACCAAAGGTCAGTTTCTTGTTTTTGTTTTTGTTTTTCTAGTAGGATTCTGGAAAATGAAGGCCATGGGCTTCTTTAGGCCTCCCCAGATCTGGGTTAGGACTCCTAAGGTTGTCCCCTTATCTACTGTAACAAACAGATGGAAAGGTTTTTTGAGGGAGGGAAGTGCTAGAACAGAGGCCTGCACCAATGCTCCTCTAAGGATTTTAGTTCCCCCTCCTTCTACTCTAATTGTCAGGCTCTTTCTCCAACAGTTTTTGGTATAACTCCTTTGTTTGGGATGCATAAGAATTAATGCATAATCTACAATACTCCACCAATCTCAAACATCTTAGTTCTCTTTTTGTCTGGGGAAGAGGTAATTCTGTAATGGCCTGAATTCTTTCTGGATTTATCTTTCTCCTTTTATCCCTGATACTTAAGGGAACTGCCAAAGAATTTGGTCCCTTTGGGGAGATGAGCCACAGAAGATCCGGTTGCCCTGGTGTCCACTAAAAATGAAATTTCTTCTTGATATATACCCACCCTTAGATTTTCTAAAGGCTCCTGGTGGGCTTTTGAAGTCTGGGACTCCCCTAATCCTCAAAATTCATGAGGGAGATTACCTGACTCTCTTTCTTTAAGCTCAGACATTCTCTTTTGAAATGACCAGGCCTCCCACAGTGATAGCAACCAGCAGAGCCTTGCATTCTCCTTGCCTCCTTATCTAAATAAGTCCATTTTGCATCTTTGTCTCACCTCTGCCTATTCCCTTCATCCCCAATCTTTTCTTTTTTTGTAAAAAAATTTAATTGTCTTTAAAAAAATGACATAGATCACAAAAAATGTTACATTAAAAATATGAGGTTCCCATATACCCCACACCCGAAATCCCTCACTCCTCCCACATCATCAACCTCTTTCATCATTGTGGCACATTTATTGCATTTGGTGAATACATTTTGGAACACTGCTGCACTGCATGGATTATAGTTTACACTCTCCCCCAGTCCATTCAGCAGGTTATGGCAGGATATATAATGTCCTGCATCTGTCTCTGCAATATCATTTAGGACAACTCCAAGTTCCAAAAATGCCCCCACATTATACCTCTTCCTTCTCCCTGACCTCAGCAACTACCATGGCCACTGTCTCTTTTCTTAACCATTTGGTCAACTGTGCTTATCATAACCTTTGCTTTCTGTTTCTGCTTTTCCTCCTCTCTCCTTACAAACACTTTCTGGGACTCCCTCCATAACTTTTCCAATGACATCCTTCTATTTTCTGAATATCTTCTGAATATCAGGCCAAGACCCCTTCACATAGCTGACTTTTAATATTCCCCAAGCCACAGAATCATCAGGGTCCATCCTTGAATATTTCCTCACTTGGTTCCTCAATCGTTGCAGGTAAGCAGAGGGAGTTTCATCCTTCTCCTGGGCTACTTCCAAGGCCTTATTCAGGCTTTGAGATTTGGGTACGGACAATTTGATCCCCTGTATAATGAGGTCTCTAAGATCTTTCATCTGTGCTCTGTCCCCCAGGTCGTTATTATCCCAATTAGGGTCTGTGTTTGGGAACTTCTCTTCTATTGCCATTACCCCTTGTCTGGGCAGATGCTGCCTTTCCAGTTCCTTCATAGCTGCCCTCTGCTCCATTCTTCTTTTTTTTTTTTTCCTGTAAAGAGGATATTAAGTATGGACATAAGTTCAGGCTAGGTGTATAAACTAGGATCTAAGAATTGATCTACTTGTTCAGCTAGCCATGCTGGATCTTCCATTACTGATTTCATCTCCTTTTTAAAGTTCCTTGTTTCAGTACTCATCAGTGGGGCATTTACATAGCCAATCTCTCCTGGCCCCATTGGTATTTCTCTCAGTGGATGCAAAGGCTCAGTGGAGTTTTGCTCTTTCATCCTCTTCTCCTCAGGTGCTCTGGGGAATGGAAAATCTTGTATATCTTTCTTACACTGTTCCAATTCTTTCCTCAGCTGTAGGTGGGTTGTAACTGGTGGGGCTGCTGGCCCCACTTGATTCTCTTGTTTCCCAGGGTTTAGAATCAGTTCTATTGGGCCCTCCAAGCCTAATGGCCCTTGTCTCAGGAGGGGAGGGGGAATATAAGCAATAGGGAGATCAACAGGGAATTCCAGGCTTTAGTTTCTGGGGCTTTTGTTTCTGCAGCCTGTTTCTGCAGTCTTAGTTTCTGCAGGCTTAGTTTCTGTAGGCTTAGTCTCAGGTCTAGATTTTCAACTTTCATAGGATAGAGAGTGGCCCCTTTTCCCTTTAACCAGCACACAGCATAGTCAGACTCTTCTTTGGAGAAGGGTGTTTTCCCATTAACATACAGTACAGAGTTGGCACAAAGCCAATCCTCATCTGCCTGTATTTTGGCCAGAATACATTGGGCAGTGAAATACTTTCTTTGGTCTAGATACAATAGCAGTATTTAATCATTTTCTTCTCGTCTTTCCCCCTAGTCCGATCGCTATTGGTTCAATGCCTTAACATCCACCTAATGGACTATCTGGAGGAATATCTCCAGGGGATCCTACAGATACCTTCTTCCCCTTTTCCCCAGTCAACTGACTGCATCTATTTCCCATTCTGAATCTTGTCTGGGTCTCTTTCTCTCAAATCTTTCACTTCATCCATCTCTGGCCCTTTCCCTTGTGGGGGAAGGGAAATGTGAATTGGGACTCCACACTCACTCTGTGCAGTATGTCATTCATCTCATGTACATACAATCAACCTCAGACTCATCAGAATTTCCACCAAGGTAATACTTAATAGCCCTTGCTCTTACCGTGGTTCATGCATGAAATCACCTGGTCAACAAGAGGCAGAGTTTCCCTTCCCTTTTTCTCATCCACAATCAGCAGATCTAAGTGTCTGTTTTTAGGTCTCTTGGCTGCAAGTGGCAAGGCCCCCTCTGGGTGGAGTCTAAGACAGCTTAAACAGTGGGGGCACTTCCCCATCATCCATCCTGGGGATCTGCTCTCTGAAGCTTCAGAATCCCATATGGGTCTCAAAGTTGTAAGAAATAAATCTTCTGGAAGAAAATAAGGCTCACCCAATTGTGAAGAAGAAAAGAATTTATTCTCAATCTTGCAAGAAGGGGTGTACAACCAGAAAAAGTGGCTGGTACCCCGAACAAAGAAACATGCCACAATTTATACCCTTAAGCCTAGCATGCAAGCCCTTCCTGTTTCTATATAGATTGGATACTCAGAGGTTACAGCCTGTCCGAGAGGTCTAACTTTCCTGTGCAAGTCCCCCAGTTTTTAATTAACAGTTTCCCCATCACATTCCAACTGTTTTGGCTTTTGCCTGCTCCTTTTGCCAAACAAGGAATGAAATTTAGTGCTAAATTGGAATTGACTTAGCTCTTTCTTGTGCATCCTTTTTATTGGCTATAGGACCAGCTTAAGTTGGTTTTCTTTGTTCATGCTTAACCTGGGAGTGGGAGACTGAGGGAGTAGGCTGCCAATTTACATTAATGTTTTCTCCTCCCTGATTTATATTACCTTTATGTGAAAACTAAACTGATCCCCATCTCTTACACCACAAACACTGGTTGATGAATAATACAATTAAAA